>NW_006293067.1:293080-295578 GCF_000327345.1 Myotis davidii | reverse complement strand
AGACTACACACATACACTCTTACACGCTCAAACGCATATTCACACACATGCCCACACTCTTTGGCACTCTTGCTCCTCCTGTTGTTGACTACTCAGTTCTGTTTGTAACTTTACAACACAGGGTCAGCCAATTGAATTGGACTATGGATAAAAACTTGGGAGAATCCTATCTAATAATAGACAAACAGGGTAATTGACCATACCTTCGCTATGCCTCCCATTGGCTAATCAGCAAGATATGCAAATTAACCACCAACAAAGATGGCGGTTAATTTGCATATGTAGGCGCAAAGCAGAGCAACGAAGGCGCTGAAGATGGCTCCAGCCAGAGTGAAGGCCTGGGTGCCAGGTGCCAGAGGAAAACCAGTGCTGGCAGCCAGGGGAAGGGAAGGCCTATTGCACGAATCTTTTCACGCAATAGGCCTCTAGTTATATAATAATATCTCACTAGAACATACTTGGAATTAAAATAATTAAGGTATTTTTATAATTCCAATGCTACTATTGTTTATATGTGTTGTCCTTTCATTTAAAATTTATATTACATAAATTCATTGGTTGCTACATTAGTTGATTATTTGAATCATTCATTTTTATAATTGTATTTTATTAAATTTATGGGGTGACATTGGTATATAAAATGATGTAAGTTTCAAGTGTGCAATTCTAAAATATATCATCTCTATATTGCATTGTGTGTTTATTACCCAAAACCAAATTTTTTATCACCAAACATTTGACCTCCTTTACCCTTTATAATTATTTTTGAATTCTTGCTTTTCACTGATTATACTAAGGTAAATATGAAAACTGAATTTAATTTTTTTAATTCCAGAAGCATAAATGCATTGTGCATATAAGATATAAAGGGTTTTATAACCATATGTGTGGCATAAATTTTAATTTTGATCATTATTAAGCATGAATCAAATTAGTAAGTGATAAATATCTCATGTGGACAGACACAAATCACACTTGGTGCAAAATGTGCAATTCATGAAGCTGGCTGTTATAACCAGTTCAATCCCAGGACAACATTGATAGGTTCACAAATCAACTGTTTTCCAGACTAGTGGTCCTTCCGGAGAAAAATGAGTGCTAGGAGATGGGTTAAGAAATAACATATTTTATTATCATCGGTGTCTTCAGACAAAGTTAGAAGTAGAAACAAATTCATGTGATACAATAGAACCTCAATCTCTCTAGAGAATGCAATCACAGATTAAACCTGTAAATATAACCAGCATTTTTTCCTGCATGACTTCATTCTTGCTCATCATAAATCTTTTCAAGTGCATTCTCAGCATGTCTCCCAAGATCAAGATAACTAACCTTCATTTTAATTTTGCTTTACGTCACTTTCATGTTCATTATAATACCATTAATGTACGATAGATCACCATTGCCATGGCAACCAGAAATGATGTGATGTGACTTAGTATTTACTAATTAGGAATTTATTTTGGATTACCTCAATGTAATAGACAAGTGAATCTAAACTATTCCATAGTTCTACCTCTCTACCTCTGTTTTAAATAATTTTCTAGGGACCTATAAAGTTCCTCAAAATTGGGATTTCATAATTTCATCCTTATTTTTAAATAAGTGATATACTTTTTTCTTTTGCATTCCAATAAAAACCTCTCTCTAAATTATACCTCATATTAAAAGATTTATTTATTTCATAGTCGTCCTCTATGAATCAATGGATGAAATATATCTGAATTCAATAAAATATAAATCCCTTATCTATATATATAAAAGGCTAATATGCAAAATGTCCCCTTGGGAGTTCAACCAGGAGAATAGGAGTTCGTTCTCTCACTATGATGTGCGCTGACCACCAGGGTATGGTGTGGAACATGGCGAACAACCTGTGGTGGTGGTGGGGTGCCGAGGGAGCCAGGGAAGGAAGAGGAGGTGGGGGCAAACCACATGGTAGTGGTATATGGGCAGCAAGGGATGGAGAAGGTGGGAAGGTGGGGAGGCGGGAGGCAGGGAGGCGGGGAATCTGATGGGTCCTGATCACCAGCCAGGCCTAGGGACCCTATCCATGCACGAATTTTGTGCACTGGGCCTCTAGTTCATATATAAAAATGTTTATTGTACATTAACAATGCACAATTTTTTACATTCAGTATGATTTTGTATTTGTGTCAGGTATGCAGCATAGTGTTCAGACAATCATATACTTTACAGAGTGATAGCCCTGATATTTCAAGTACCCACGTGGCATCATACATAGTTATTATATTGTTGACTACTAGAGGCCTGGTGTACAAAATTCGTGCACAGGGGGAGTGGGTCCCTCAGCCCGACCTTCACACTCTCCAATCCAGGAGTCCCCAGGGGATGTCCTACTGATGGTGTAGGCCCACTCCCTGTGGTTCTCTACTCTCTGCGGGGTCTGACTGCTCCACATCACAGCGATAGCCAAACAGGCCCTGCTGGGTGCTGCCTGCAGGCCACACTTGCCTGCTCCCGGGTTTCTGGGTGCT
>NW_006293067.1:291241-293016 GCF_000327345.1 Myotis davidii | reverse complement strand
CCGTCAGAGTTGCCCCGGCCGCTATAGGCACTGCCATATTTGGTGCAGAGTGATGGTTAATTTGCATATTACTCTTTTATTAGATAGGATATATTCTATGTTGCTTAATGTAAACTGCAATTAAAAAGTAAAATTTCAAGAAAAGGAAAGGAAAATACACCATCTTTAATTTTTATAACATCATTGGAGATAACTGTTTATGCTTATTTTTATGTCTTGGAACATAAAAATTAAATGTATACAATTTATGCAAAATAGAAAATGGCTTCAATATGGGCTTTTCATTTTATGCTGGGATGAAAATTCAACTTTGGAAAATAATTGATGCTACAACAGGTATGATGATATTGAACTTTCTCATCTTTCATAAATTAAGTAGATCAGTGCAAAAGAACAAAAACATGTTTATGAAAAATGGTCTCTATATGTCATTTTATAATAAAATATTAAAGTACTGTGCTTTATTGTGATGATTTGGTGACTATAATAAATTTTTAAATAGTTGTAATATTTTTCTAGTATATAATTTTAAAACATACATATTTAAAAGTGCTTAGTAATTTGTATAATAATTAAATTTATTTGTGATATATTTTAATCCAAATGGATATTTAATTTACAGCATCAATTCATAACAGTTGGTTGGATGCCATCCCATGCATCAGGAGGTACCTATTTTCCTGTCTAGGACAAATGCCAGGGTTGTGGGATTGATCCCCATAGGGAATCAATTCAGGAGGCAGCTAATCGGTGTTGCACTCTCACATCAATGTTCTTTTATCTCCTTCTCTCTTCCTCTCTCTCTAAAAATTAATAAACTATTATTTTAAAAAATATTGTGGTTTTTCTAAAGATAATATAGTAAATCTAGGAAATTCTGTCTTAAAAATAATTTTGGGGAGAGATCAACCAAAGGACTTGTATGCATGCATATAAGCCTAACAAATGGATGCAGACACCAGGGGATGAAGGCATGAGTGAGGGGGGTGAAGGGGCAATGGAGGGATAAGGACACTTGTAATACCTTAATCAATAAAGAAAAACATAATTCTGATTTTGATGACATGTAAAAATATAATCATTCACTGAGAGAAATTGATAAAGCTCTAAAATATATTTGTATCACTCTAAATAAAATATTAAAATTCATCTAATGAAAATAAAATTAAATATAAGCATAGGTTTGCAGAGTTTATTTTAAATGCTGTAGAATGAAAAATTATATAGTTCTATCCTTCTATATATATAAACATTGATTAAAACCTATAGTGTATACTTATATATATATTTATATATACAAATAAATCATAAAAATATAAGATAGCATGCATATACTCATTGCTTCAGAGTAAATATATAGCCATATAGCTGTAAACTGTAATTTTATCTTAAATTATAGTAATACTGGAGGCCCGATGCACAAAAGTCATGCAAGGGGCTCAACCCCCACCACAGTTTCGTTGCGAAGGTCATCTGGTCTAATTAACATATTACACTTTTATTATTATAGATGCCTTTAATTATATGTGCACAAAATTTGTGCGGGGGGTGGGGGGTGGGCTCAGCCCGGCCTGTACCCTCTCACAATCTGGGACCACTGGATCCTAACCGCTCACCTGCCTGATCACCCCTAACCACTCTGCTTGCCAGCCTTATCACTCCTAACCACTCTGCCTGCCTGATTGCCCCTATCCGCCTCTGCCTGCCTGCCTGATCACCCGAGACTGCTCTCCTGCCTGCCGGATTGCCCCTAACCGCCTCTGCCTCGGCCCACA
>NW_006293067.1:285154-288548 GCF_000327345.1 Myotis davidii | reverse complement strand
GGGGAGACAAAGAAATAACCCCCAAATGAAAGAACAAGAGAATTCTCCAGAAGAAGAGGTACATGACATAGAGATAAGAAATTTGCCCTGGCCGGTTTGGCTCAGTGGATAGAGTGTTGGCCTGCAGACTGAGGGGTCCCAGGTTCGATTCCAGTCAAGGGCATGTGCCTTGGTTGTGGGCACATCCCCAGTGGGGAGTGTGCAGGAGGCAGCTGATCGATGTTTCTCTCTCATCGAAGTTTCTAATTCTCTATCCCTTTCCCTCTCCCTTTCTCTCTGTAAAAAAATCAATAAAATATATTTTAAAAAAATAATGTATATTATGCAAATCATAACAATATCTACATCATGGGGCATATAATTTATGTGATGTTTGTATAATTGCCTGGCTTATTTTAGTAGTGCAATATATGCTATTATTATTTCATTGCAATGCTTATATTCATGTATCTTTTTATATTAACTTATAGCTGTATGAAAATGTTCCCATAATGCTTTTAAGAGAAATTCTTATGAGGAGGGAGCATTTATTAGTTAAAAAAATACTTCTATAAAGCAATTGAAATTAAAAGGTTTATGAATACAAAGTCACTAGAGGCCCGATGCACAAAATTTGTGCAAGGCACTAGGCCCTCGCAGCCCCAGCTGCCTCGCGGCCCTGGCTAATGCACGGCCCTGCAGCCCTGCGGCCACCACTCACTGGTCATTCCAGAAGGTCGTTCCAGTAGGTCATTCTGCTATCCAATCTAATTAGCATATTCGCTCTTTATTATATAGGATACTCTGAGTAAATAGTCAATAAAAGAGATAGATAAAAATCTACTTTGCATTAAAAGGGAAAAGGGATTTAGAAGGGGCCTTGAGAAGGAACAAAAAAAAGCAGAGTAATGGATTGGCTGAGCATCATGGTAAGCTGGCTGCAGCACTTTTGAGAAGTGTGATGTCTAAAACTCAAATTAAATGATTTGTTTTGTGGCTGTCTAACTCCCTGTGTCTCACCCCAAAAATATATTTGAGAATGTGTGGCATATGCAGAGGCTGGTAGTTGATTTTGTCTTTGTTGGTGTGCTTTTACCTACTTTTACTATTTCCCAGATCAGAAATAAAACACAAAGTTGTGGGTTAGAAGATAGGCAATTTAGTCAGGGGAGAAAGCAGAAGTCAGAGATGACCATGAGGACCTAAGGTCCCAGGCATTTGGAGACACCTGGCACAGAACATGAATGAGTTTAATTTAAATCATATTTTGATCTCAATTGTCAGTGACCCAAGCTAGAATCTGAATAACATTTAAGTCTATCACAATGAACTATGTATTTTGAGATATCTAAGGAAAATAGCTGATACATAGCAATATTTCTTCTACATTTTATTCCCTATGCATTGATTGCATCATTTTAAAAATTGAGTTATAAAAGAAAAGCATAATAGGAACCACTTATCTTTATATATAGGTATGTTTACCTACTTAAAAAATTAATTGGTTTATTTGTTAAATTCCACATATGAGTGCAATCATATGGTACTTGTTTTTCTCTGACTGGCTTATTTCACTTAGCATAATGCTCTCCAGGTCCATCCAAATTGAACTATCAAGCAAAATAGAGATGGACACATAGAGAGCAGGCAGACAGCTCTAATTGGGTGAGGAGTTGATATTGGAGGGTGTGTGGAAGGATTGAGGAAAAAAAATTAAAAAAGAGAGAAATGGTGGACATGGATTATAGTGTGGTGTTTGTGGGAGGAGGTGGAGAGAAGGAGAAGTGAAAGAGGACATAGAAGGGATAAATGGTGATGGAAAAATAAAATAGTGAAATAAATAAAACTCATTCATATAAAAGTAAGTAGGAATGCAGAATAGAAAAGCAAATTTCATAGAAATTGAGATATGCATTCTTTCATAAAAATATTAATACATTGTGAATTTTAAGTTTCCCTTACATATTTGTAAATGTCTATGTTCACCTCCAAAGTAAAAGAAAATATTTTTTAAAATATTATTTTATGGCTTGGTTGGTGTGACTCAGTGGTTGAGTGTCAAGTTACCAGGAGGTTGCCGAAACCGGTTTGGCTCGGTGGATAGAGCGTAGGCTTGCGGACTGAAAGGTCCCAGGTTCGATTCTGGTCAAGGGCATGTACCTGGGTTGCGGGCACATCCCCAGTGGGAGATGTGCAGGAGGCAGCTGATCGATGCTTCTCTCTCATCGATGTTTCTAACTCTCTATCGCTCTCCCTTCCTCTCTGTAAAAAATCAATAAAATATATTAAAAAAAAAAAAGTTACCAGGAGGTTACAGTTCAATTCTTGGTAAGAGCATATGGCTGGGTGGTGGGCTTGATCCACAGTGTGGGGCATGCAGGAGGCAGCTGATCAATGATTCTCTCTCATCATTGATGTTTCTATCTCTCTCCCCTCCCTCTCTCTCTGAAATCAATAAAAATATATTTTAAAAATAACAATAATATCATTTTATTAATTAATAGTGTGTGCTATGTAGTTAATTAAACTTATGATAACTATAATAACCATAAAAATAATATTCTAAATATGTGATAGATTATATGACCTTGGGTATTATAATTTTTGTTAAAATTTTACATATTGTCATAATACTCATCACATTTATTCAAGAAGCTTGATGTAAGCATATGGAAATACACAAAGTTTATGCATTTTGTAAGCAATGCCATAACCCTTAACTTTTCTTATAAAATTGGTTTGGTGATGATGAACTCCTTTAGCTTTTTCTTGTCTGGGAAGCTTTTTATCTCTCCTTCAATTCTAAATAATATCTGTGTTGGTTAAAATAATATTTACTGTAAATCCTTGCTTTTCAACACTTTGACTATTTCTTCCAATCCCTTCTGGCCTGCAAATTTCTGTTGAGAAATCAGCTGACAATCTTATGGGATCTCCCTTGTAAATAACTGTGTTTCTCTTAGTGCCTTTAAGGTTCTCTCTTTATTTTTAACCTTTGGCATTTTAATTATGATGTGTCTTGATGTGAGCCTCTTTGGGTTCATCTTGTTTGGAATTCTGTGATTCCTAGACTTGTATGTCTATTTTTTCAAAACCCCCCCCCCCCATTGACCTCCTCCAGCCCACTGCTCCCACCCCAGGCCTTCACCACTCTGTTTTCTATGTCCAAGGGTTATACATATATGTATACAAGTTCTTTGGTTGACTTCTTCCTACCACCCCTCCCCACTCTTCCCCACCTTCCCTCTGAGATTCCACAGTCTGTTCCATACTTCTATGTCTCTAGATCTATGTTGTTCATCAGTTTATTTTGTTCTTTAGATTCCACATATTAGTGAGATTATGTCATACTTGTATTTCTCTGACTGGCTTATTTGGCTTTGCATAATACTCTCCAGGTCCCTCCATGCTGTCT
>NW_006293067.1:277780-284989 GCF_000327345.1 Myotis davidii | reverse complement strand
TGTAAATAACTGTGTTTCTCTTAGTGCCTTTAAGGTTCTCTCTTTATTTTTAACCTTTGGCATTTTAATTATGATGTGTCTTGATGTGAGCCTCTTTGGGTTCATCTTGTTTGGAATTCTGTGATTCCTAGACTTGTATGTCTATTTTTTCAAAAGGTAAGGAAAGTTTGTTGTTTGTTTGTTTGTTTTAATGTAGATTTTCAATTTCTTGCTTTCTCTCTTTTCTTTCCATGCAAATGCTGTTGGTATGCTTGAAGTTGTCCCAGAAGTTCTTTATACTTTTCTCATGTTTTGGATTTCTTTTGACTGTTCTGATTAGGTGTGTTTTTGTTGTGTTTTTCTTTGGTTTTTTTGTTTGTTTATTTGTTTTTGCTTTCTTATCTTCCAAATCTCTCATTTGATCTTCTGCTTCACCTACTTCACTGTCAATTCCCTGTAGTGTATTCTTTGTTTTTAAAAAAATCTTTATTGTTGAAAGTATTACATATGCCCAGGCCCTTTTCTTCCCCAATTGACCTCTTCTAGCCCACCCTTGCCCCTGTCTCAGGCCTTCACCACCCTATTGTCTGTGTCCATGGGTTATCCATATATACACACAAGTTCTTTGGTTGATTATTGTTGTTGACTATATGTACAATGTTGTATAGCAGATCTAATTCCCCACCTTCCCTCTGAGATTCCACAGTCTGTTCCATACTTCTATGTCTCTAGATCTATGTTGTTCATCAGTTTATTTTGTTCTTTAGATTCCACATATTAGTGAGATTATGTCATACTTGTATTTCTCTGACTGGCTTATTTGGCTTTGCATAATACTCTCCAGGTCCCTCCATGCTGTCTCAAGGAGTAAAAGATCCTTCTTTTTTACTGCTGCATAGTAATATATTATTTATTTCAGTTAATGTATTCTTTATTTCTGGCTGGTTCTTTTTGATGTTGTCTATATTCATTTTTACATTTTCTATCTCTTTGTTGAATTTCTCACTAAATTTATCTAATTCCCCGAAGTTCATTGAGCATCCTTATAACCAGTGTTTTGAACTCTGCTTATCTCCATTTTGTTCAGTTCTTTCTCTGAAGTTTTGTTCTGTTCTTTCATTTGAGACATGTTTCTTTGTCTCCTCATTTTGACAGCCTTCCTGTGTTTACTTCTATATATTAGGTAGAACTGTTACATCTCTTGGACTTAGTAGAGTAGCTTTATGTAGTATGTGTTCTATAGGATCTAGTCAGTGGCACAGCTTTCTTGTTCACCCAAGCTGGGCACTCCAGGTGTTGGGCACTCCTGTTGTAATTGAGCCTTGATTGCTGTTGGGACCTCAATGGCAGGAATTTACCCTCAGGCTAATTAGCTGCAAGGTCTGGCTGCAATCGCTGTGGAGGAACAGCTGTGCCAGGGCCGACTCCATTGAGTATGACTTACTTCAGGTGGCTCTGGTGCCTGCTGAGACTGTTTCTTGGAGGTGGTAGGTTGGTGTTCAACATGGTCTGAAACTGTCCACCGGGGGTGCTGGCTCTGCAGTCTCCCAGAAGGTTCAGGCAAAGTTGAGCTACCACCTCTCCCCTGCCTGGGGCCTCCTGGGATGAGCTGCAAAGTGATTTTAGATGACTGCTACATGAGCTGGCTTGGAAGTGCCAAGCTGTGAACCAAATCCAGCTGCTGCTGGTACCAAGCCTGGGGCCACTTACTGAGAGCTACAAAGCATGGCAGAGATCAAATGCTGATCATATGGGATATTTTATGAAAGTATAAAGCATGAGCCAAGATAAGCCATTTGTATGAAAAAGCTACTGCAAATGGCTTGGGGAGGCCTTTAAGTTTGGTGCAGTGGGGGTTTTAGGGAATCACTAGGGTGGGCAAACAAAGACAGAAATGTTGATGGAGACTCAAATATGGCACCTGCCTACTGGTGCTGTGTGGGGAGGCCCCCATAAAGGCACAATGGCCTCTGCCAGCACTTTCATCTGGAAAAAACTGCCCCTCCAGGTCTCAGCCCCATGTCAAACACCTCAGTTTCCCCTCGTATGTCTCTGGTGTCTTTCAAGCTGCCACCCCAGTGCTGAAGCTCAGAGTGAGTGAGTCTAAGTCCAATTATGGGCCCTTTAAGAGGAATTCCTCAGACTCCATCTGCCCTCTGTTCCACTCAGTCACAATCTCTGCTGCTTTCACAGCCAGAAGTCACGGAGTCTTCTCTTCCTAGTGCTTTAACACTGGACTGGGGGCTGGTGTGGGGCTGGGAATGCTTGCTCCTCAAGGGATACTTCTGGATTTAGATATCCCTTTGGATTTTATCTGCCACACATGGTGTGGACCAGCCCATTCCACATCTCTACTCCTCTTACCAGCCTTGATGTGGCTTCTTCTTTATATACTTATTTATAGGACTTGTGTTCAGCTAGATTTCAGGCAGTTATGAATGATGGTTGTTCTGTGGTTTAGTTGTAATTTTGATGTGGTTGTGGGAGGATTTGAGTACTGCATTTACCTCTGCCACCATTTTGACCAGAAACTATTGTTATTCTTGAAATATCTATGTTTCTATTTGTGTTCAATGTTTAAATTAATCCATTTTATTCTATTGAGTTTTGCTCATTAATTTTTTAACTGTTTAAGAAAAAAAGACTAGG
This sequence comes from Myotis davidii, assembly GCF_000327345.1. Taxonomy (NCBI): domain Eukaryota; kingdom Metazoa; phylum Chordata; class Mammalia; order Chiroptera; family Vespertilionidae; genus Myotis; species Myotis davidii. The sequence continues at coordinate 282,361 of NW_006293067.1, read as the reverse complement.
TTTGCTATTTTAGTGGCTGATATGGTTGCTGCATAAAGAGGACAACATCCTTGATAGGTCTCTACCATGAATGGGAAGTTAGAGCTCTTCTTCCTACATAGAAACTGACTTGAGAGATCCTTTTTAGAGTTAATTTTAGGAGTGCATAATCAGTTTACTCTGGATAGCAAAATAAGCAGGTATTGTACTCTGAAAAAAAAATATTGATGTTTGTCACCTTACTTGTCATAGTTTATTTTCATTGTAATGAAGAATTCAATGATCTCTGCTAGCGTCTTTGCAATCTGAAATGGAGAGATTATTATAACAATGAATGAATTGCTCTACTGTTGACTAACATCCAAATAAATTATCAATTTCTCTTATGTCAGAGCTCTTATATATTAACTAGAGGCCCGGTGCACAAAAATTTGTGCACTGGCAGTAGGGTGGTCCCTCAGCCCCACTTGTGCCCTCTCACAGTCTGGGACCCCTCAGGAGATAATGACCTGCTGGCTTAGGCCTGCTCCCGGTGGCAGAGGGCAGGCCCAATCCTTAGGTGCCTGCTCTGCAGCCCCTGGTCAGGCTCAGAGCAGGGCCGATTGGGGAGTTGGGGCACCGCCCCCAGTCATGCACAGAGCAGGGCAGATCAGGAGGTTGCAATGCCACCCTCAGTCACACTCAGGGTAGGGCCGATTGAGGGGTTGGGGCACTGCTCCCTGTCACACTCAAGGCAAGGTCGATGGGGAGGTTGAGGCGCCAGCCCCTGTCACGCACAGAGCAGGGCGGATCAGGGGGATGGGGGGCTCCCCCCTGTCACACTCAGGGCAGGGCTGATGGGGAGGTTGTGGCTCCACCCCGTCACACACAGTGCAGGGCTCATGGGGGAGTAGAGGCGCTGCACCCTGTCACACACAGAGCGGGGCTGCTCAGGGGTTTGGGGAGCTACCTTCTATCAGGCACAGAGCAGGGCTGATCAGGGGGTTGGGATGCCTTGCCCTGTCACGAACAGAGCAGGGTGGACAGGGAGGTTGTGGCCCCACCCCCAGTCACACACAGAGCCACAGGGCGATCAGGGGGTTTGGGCGCTGCCCCCTGTCATGCTGCTCCAGGAGCCAGGAGGCCTCACGGCTCCGCTGATCCCAGTGCTGGGAGGCCTTGTGGCTCTGCTTGACACAGGGGCAGTGAGGCCTCGCTGCTCAGCTGATCCCGGTGCTAGGAGGATTTGTGGCTCCGCTGATCCTGGTGCTGGGAGGCTCCACTGATCCCAGTGCCGGGAGGCCTCACGGCTCTGCTGATCTCAGTGCTGGGAGGCATATTACCCTTTTACTATATAGGATAGAAGCCTGGTGCAGGGGTGGGGGCCAGCTGGTTTGCCCTAAGGGTGTCCTGGATCAGGGTGGGGATCCTGCTTGGGTACCTGGCCAACCTGGATGAGGGGATGATGGCTGTTTGCAGCTGGTCACACCCCCTTCAGGGTGGGGGTCCCCACTGGGATGCCTGGCCAGTCTAGGTGAGGGGCTGAGGGCCATTTTCAGGCTGGTGGGTGACTGAAGCTCCCAACCTTTTTTTCTTTTCTTTTTTATTCTGGGATTTATTTACCTTCTATGGCTGTCACTGGAGCTGAGAGCTAGCTTTAGCATTGAGGCTCGGCTCCATCTCTGAGACCTTGGCTGCTGAAAGCAGGTTTCTGGGCTTTGTTTACCTTCTGTATTTGAAACTTTGTTGCGACTCCAGCTCTGAGATCCCAGCTGGCTGAAAGCTACTTTCTGGGTTTTGTTTAGCTTCTATATTTGCAACAATGTTTCTTAGAGAACAAGCTCAGAGCTGGTAGAACAAGCTCATTACTGGAGCAAGCAAGCCTCCTGTTCGCTTCAGTTGCCTGGCTGTCGGCCGCCATCTTGGCTGGCAGTTAATTTGCATATCTTGCTGATTAGCCAATGGGAAAGGTAGTGAAGTTACAGTTAATTACAATGCTTCTCTTTTATTAGATAGGATTTTCACAGTGAGGATTTCTTTATAATTTCCTTAATGAAAGAATCCATATTTGATGATCTTGGACTGCAGTTTCTTCTAGCACGCTAATAGAATGATTTGGCTACTGCTAAGAAAAATCTTAACTAACTCTGACCTAAAATAATTATCGCTGTTATTTAATTAACATAATGTTTAAAAATGGGACATCTCTTTATTTGTACAAAGATATGATGTCTGCACCTTCTATCCAGCAATCCTCCATGTATAGGTGTTGCCTCCCCATTAGATATTCCTTCTCTCTCTTTCTCTCATTTTTAATAATAGCAGTGCTGCCAACAGAGGCAAGATTCATGTTATGTACACCCATAAATTGATCATGGACAAAGTAGAGGCAATTATTATAATTGGTTTCCAATTCTAATTCATTTCTTACATACAAGTTTCTTAATGAAACTAGATTTCTGTTAGCAATTAGTAATAACTTTTGGGTAACTAATATCAAACTAGTATCTATTTCTACTTTAAAATAATTATTGGACACTTTTATCTCTACCTTACCCTTTTATTATTATTAATTTATAATATTCCATACTCTCATATTTTGATTTTAATATATTTACAGGTTGAGATGAGAGTATTCTGTTTTAAAATCAAAGATATGAAGTTCTAAATTACATGAATGAATAATTAGCAGATATTTTAGTGCATATAAGTTTGAATACTTTAATGTGCTTTTCTTTAGTTAGTTATATATGATCAATTTTTCTCTATCTGGGAAATACATAAAAACTCTGCTCTGATGATATTTAAGTAAATATGCACTTTGATATTTTCTTTTCAAAATTATAAAAGAAATGTCAAAAATGTAAGCATTTTGATAAATTATGTTAGGTAAAATGTAAAGTTGAGTTTATTATGGTTTAGTTCACACCCCCCACTGAGGATGTGCCCACAACCAAGGTACATGTCCTCGACTGGAATCGAACCTGGGACCCTTAGTCCGCAGGCCGACGCACCAACCACTGAGCCAAGCCAGTTAGGGCTGAAAGAACATTTTTAAAGAACTGGGTTTATTTATAAATAAATGCCATCATCAACAATTGAAATAATATATTACCTGCTTGAAAAGGTTAAATCAACTTGGCATAATTAATAGTTTAGAAAAAAGTCCCATATTAAAACACCTGACAATGTGCTTCTGGGATTAGATGATACCCCTGGTAAATCCATTCCTGTGAGTTTCTAGCCCATGGTGAAGGAAAATGTAATATTTATTGGCGATAATAAACCATCTAATAAGTTAAAATATAACTGATTTTGTGAAGAAAAATGATTCCCAGATATAATAAGTAATCAAAACAAGAAAAAAATAGAACAGTGAAGGGAGAGCTCCAACTACATTGGATATTACAGAGGAACATTCACATATAAAAGTATTTCCAGTATCAATGTAATTTTTTTATTTAGCTTTAATAAAGTAGTAAATACAAAGGGATATCTTATCAAAGAAAGCTTTAGGGAGTTTAATTGCAGTCACATAAAATAACCCTTTCAGTTGTCAAGTAATAAACTGAGTACGGAAATCTATCATTACAATTTTAATAATGCACTCAAAATGAAATGTTTAGACATTTTTAGCATTTAGCAATATTCAAAGTTGGCAGGTTAAAATTAGCATATTTCTTCAAAGCAGGCTAATTTAGCTATTAATTTACATAATTTACTTAACACAAACCACTTTTGAAACACTCCATTTCTTAACCTTTAATGAAAATCTAATTTTATAATAATAATAGATTACTCCAAACATGACAATTTGGCGAAATTATTGCATAATTTAGCCTTTTGCTTTCAGTAAAGAGTTTCTATCATTTTTATGTTTTGAAGAAAAAAATCTTCCTTAAACTATGAAATGATTTAATATTTTAAATTGTCCCTTCCCAGGTACACACCTTTCAAAGAAAATCATCATATAAATAAAAACAAATTATTTTTAAAAGCTATCACTGTATTCGGACTAGTTCACTTTTTAACGGGCCTATGTAAATGTTTTGCACATCCTGAATTCTCTGTGGACATTTCTTTTATATATCCCTGCTAGAACATTTTAACTGTCTCACATGAGATTTTGTTAGAAAAATGAAGTCTTGTAATTTACCTGGGGTTATAATTAACCTTTTAAACTTCTAACAATCAATTTTAACTTATACCGTTTTAGCTTCAAAAATATTTAATATACTCTGCTGCTATACATCGTGATCCTTCTCTATTTATGTTATCACAAATCATAGTTTCATATCTTACGTGTCATTAACATCAATTTATAATATTATTTTGTTCATTTGTCTTTTAAATCATATATAAAAAAAGAAGTTAATGCAAAATATAGTAATACTAATAAAGGTAACTATGTATGCATGCCTACACTAATAAAAGAGAAAAATGGTAATTGGCGTACGACGCTACCCTTTTCATTGGCTAATCAGGGCTATATGCAAATTAACTGCCAACTCAGATGGCAGTTAACTGACAACAAAGATGGCGGTTAATTTGCATATGTAGGCACAATGCAGGGAGGCGAAAGGGAAAGCAGGAAGAAGCCCCCTGCCACTGACAGTGATCGGA
>NW_006293067.1:274446-276762 GCF_000327345.1 Myotis davidii | reverse complement strand
ACCCCCGCCCCAGCGGAGCCCTTTCGCCAATTCGGGGTGGGTGCTATTAGTTTCAGCTGCTCACTCCATTTGCTCCGGGACACGACCTGGGACGCGTCTGCCTATATCGCCGCCATCTCGGATTTTTCTTAATAATTCTGATATTTCTATTAATTTCTTGGAGTTTTATGATTTTCAGACATTATATTTCTAAAATATCAACATTTCTATCCCTTAGACCAGACCTTGCCAACTCTGGCCTAGATTTTTTTAGTTAGTTCCTAAATCCCTTCCTTCAAATTACTGCTCCGATATAATTCAATACTCACCTGTAAGAAAAGATCTCTGTTTGCCTGGGACAATAGAGCTACTTGGCTGCAAACATGTGTTAGCCTTCAGGAAAAAAAGATGACCTTAAAGATGTCTAAGAGCTAGTAGGACAGCTTCTGCCACCAATGTCCCAAAGATGTGGATTCAGTAAGTGATGTTAACAACTCCTCAGCTCCAGAGGTTGGGGTCACCTATTTGGTTCCAAAAGCTTGGCTATTGCTCTCGCAGGCCAAGGTGGAGATGGGAGGCACATCACCATGGTGGTAACAGCATATGATACACATATAAAACAATGGAATAAAACTGAGAGTCCAGAAATATACCAAAATATTTATGGTCAACTAGTTTTTGACAAGAGTGTCAAGACACTTTATCCTGGCAAAGAACAGTTCTTTCAGTAATTGATGCTGGGATAACTGGATATCAACATGAAAAACACTAAAGTTGGATTCCTCTGGGTTCACATGATATACAGAAATTAACTAAAAATGTATCAGCTTATTAATACCTATACTAAATATAAACTTAGAAGGAAACATAGGAATATATTTTCATGACCTAAATTTTGCAATAAGTTCTTAAATATGACACTGAAATCGTGAGCAATAAGAGAAATAAATGACTTGGAACTCATCAAAATTAAAAGCAGAGAGCATCAAAGGGTATCAGAAAGTGCAAAACAACCTATGAAATAGGAGAAAATAATTGAAGGTAATACGTCTGATGAGAAATCTATAAAGAACATTTATAACTCAACAACAAAAAGACAAAAAAAACACCTCCCATTAAAATAATGATCAAGAGCCCTACTAAACATTTCTACAAAGAAGATACACAAATACAAATAAAGAATAGAACCTGAAAAGATTCTCAACATCATTAATCATAGGGGGAATGCAAATCACAACCACAATGAAATGCAGCATCCTATTTATTAGGATCATTATTATACAGGGCAAGAAAAAATGGAAAATAATAAGCCTTGGCAAAGATATGTTGAAATTGGAATGTTTATATATTGTTGGTGAAAATGTAAAACAGCATAACTTTTGTGAAAAGCCATTTTGCATTTACTCAAAATTTAAACATAGAATGATCATATGACACTACAATTTCACTCTTAGAATTTACCCAAAAGAATTAAAAACATCTTCATCAAAAAGTTGCATGTACACACATGCTTATAGCAACATTATTCACAGTAGCCAAAAGGTTGAAAAAGTCCAAATGTCCATCAATAAATAACTAAGTAAAAAATCATAATGTAAGTATTCCATGGAATATTTTTCAGTCACAAAAAGAAATGAAGTGCTGACACATGAGGTATTGTGGGTGAATTTTGGAACTTTATGGTAAGTGAAATGACCCAAACACAAAAGTTTTCTGCTTATATAATTAATTTTATGTGATATACCAATTAAGAGATAGAGATAGAAAGCAATTTAGTAGTAGCCAGTGGGTGGGGGAAGGAAAGTGTGGAGAGTCATTGCTTAATAGGCCAGAGATTTTCTTATAAGGTGATGAAAATATTTTAGAACTTGATTTAGGTGGTGGTTACAGAACATTGTTGATGCAGGAAGTGTCACTGAAGTATACACTTTAAAATGGTTAAATTTCTGACCAGCCAGAATGGTTCAGTGGTTGTGTCAACCTATGAATGAGGAGATCACAGTTCGATTCCCAGTCAAGGCACATGCCTGGGCTGAAGACTCAGTTCCCTGTGGGGAGTATGCAGGAGTCAGCCAACCTATGATTCTTTCTTATCATTGATAGAGGCCCAGTGCACAAAATTCATGCACAGAATAGGAGGTCCCCTCAGCCCAGTCTGCACCCTCTTCAAACTGGGACCCTTTGGGGGATGTCTGACTGCCGATTTAGGCCCGATTCCTGGGACATTCCTCTCACAACCCTGGATTGCTGGCTCCTAATCACTCACCTGCTGGCCTGCCTGGTCACTCCTAACTGTGACCCCTGCCAGCCTGCTCTCCCCTCACTGCCTCTGTATGA
>NW_006293067.1:273588-274286 GCF_000327345.1 Myotis davidii | reverse complement strand
CTGCCCCCCGGCTGGCCTTGTCACCCCTCATGGCCCCCCCGCCAGCCATGTCACCCCACACAGCCTGCTGTTCAGTTGTTTGGTCATCCCTCACTACCGATCCTGCTGGCCCTGTCATAGGCAGCCATATTATGAGGGTGTGAGGGTTAATTTGCATATTACCTCTTTATTATATAGGATGTTTCTATCTCTCTCTCCCTCTCCCTTCCTCTCTCTGAAATTAAAAGTAATTTAAAAATAAATAAATAAATAAGAATGGTTAAATTTCTGTTCTGTAAATTTCAAAAATAGGAAATATTATTTGTTGTTTTTTTAAAATTCAATTTGACATCATATCCTATACTTTACCTGGCAACCCATATACATCATATTAATTGAATCACTTATAAAACACTAAAAAACTTATCAAAACACTATCCAAACACTATAGCAGGCCCTAAAATTATCAAAACACTATAAAAATTAATAACTTATTTTTTAAATCAGAAAATGGCTTGTCAGCCATTCTTTCAGCCATCTAAAATGACAATTATTTCATTTTATCTTTTAGAAGTACAAATGCAGCTACACTGAACAGTTTAAAGATTTTTGTGTTTATGTAGAAATGATAATAAATTATGTGTAAAAGTCACTTCTCTCCTTTTGATTTCTTTTTTTAGAAATCACTAATTTTATTTACCTTCTTGTACTATGCTTCA
>NW_006293067.1:254483-273433 GCF_000327345.1 Myotis davidii | reverse complement strand
ATTTCAACTTTGATTTTACTTCTACATGCTTTCCCCTAGCCACATGCCTGTGTTTCTTATGTCTGTTGGCTTTTGGTGTTTATAATACAATGCTGTGAGATGACTCAAAGAGAAGGTGTCGAGACAGCATAGATAGAAGATTAAAGTTTTTATCTTTTGCTTCTTTTAATTTCTTTTTTAAAATATATTTTATTGATTTTTTACAGAGAGGAAGTGAGAGATATAGAAAGTTAGAAACATCGATGAGAGAGAAACATCGATCAGCTGCCTCCTGCACATCTCCCAGTGGGGATGTGCCCGCAACCCAGGTACATGCCCTTAACCGGAATCGTACCTGGGACCTTTCAGTCCGCAAGCCGACGCTCTATCCACTGAGCCAAACCGGTTTCAGCTTCTTTTAATTTCATAAAAGTGTGCTGACTAATAGTTTATTTTTTGGGTTGAATAAAAAGAAAATAGTAGTGTGTTTTGCAATCTCTTTACGATAGAACAAAATAATGTCTAGAAGAAAGGCTGTGTTAAGCTCGAAGCACTGAGATATTTATTAGATGGAGGGCTGAGGTTGCATGACAAGCATCTTAAAACATGATTTGAAGTGTGGCTTAGTGAATTTTTCCTGCAAGATGATTCTACTAATAGGAGGGCAGCATGGATCAAGTGCTCTCTGCCCACTGTGGAAGCAGGGCTAACTGAAAGTGAGCACCGGCTTAGTAGAAACCATGGTATTCAAAGAGTGCCAACTGAGGACTTAAAATGAGAAAGCGATGAGCTCAGCAAGTCAGAGGGAACAAATCCTTCTGGGTTTTTAGTTCTAGGAAGATTATGTTTTTAACATTCTGAAAACAGTCAAACTTGAAATTCTATAGCCCCATGAAAATTGATTTAATTTCAGTAAGGTAACATATTTATTTTGCATTTACATTTCTCATGATTTTTGTAGCCTTGGTTGAAATGCTAGGAAAAATGGCCAAATGCCTGTCCTATATTTGAATATTAAAGCTATGTGTCTTTAAAACCTAAATCAATGTTTATTTTATCTCATATACAATTTATTTTGCAAAAAAGCAGATTTTTCTTGCAAGAATGTGTTTAATCAAGAATTTAGTATAAGAAATAATAACAATCAACATGACATAATCAGTTTTTGATATTGGTCTACCTGAATCTTCTGAACTTAGTAATAAAATGCTCCATATCTGGGAAATGAGGTTATGCTAAGTTTTTTAGTGATAATAAAAGACTGCATGTATCTTGGTTAAATTCAAATAGAGCTCAGGCAATACAAGGAATTGAATTTTTAAACAGTGATAGCCATTAGCTGTTGTGCCTAGGAAAGGTATATGGGAAATACCATGGCAATACAAAACCAGGAACATAATCCAACTTATACTCTGATCAGAAAGTAGCAACTTCTTTTGGAGGGAGCTTAAAAGTCTCCTCTCATTTTTATAACAACAGAAAGAGCAGTGATGCTATTTAGCAAACCAAGCATGAGAGAAAATATATGAGCAAGAATTATTGCACTATAGAACCAGAATGATACAGTGATGGCTTTTAGAGGTAAAACAAAATAAAAATTTTAAAATAACCATTTTGCACAATGCAAGGTAGAAAATTAAAGTTTTAGTAGAAAAAAATAGATTGGACTCAGTAATTAGAGTTAGCTTTTTTATTTTTTACCATAAAAAATATTGTTAGCCATACCTGCATCTGTGTTTGGTGTTAAGGTCACAATGATGAAATCAACAACCAGATAAAGCTGCCACCCAAAGACTTAGATCATATTAAACAGAGTTACAATAAAGAAAACACACACACACACACACACACGCACACACACGCACGTGCAGAAGACACTACCATAGTCTTAAAGGCCCTGAATGGAAGTCTAGTCTATATTTGACTGAATAATTTAGGGTTGAGGAAGAGGAAATGATGAATGCTGAGAGACAAAAGCTGCTCTGCATGGGTAAAGCGCAGGGTATAAGGATTGGGAAAAGGGGAAAGTGATATTGAAAAAAAGAGAGAAATACCTTGAAAGGACTTGTACGCTGTATAAAATAAAGTAAAAGAATAATGTAGAGTCACTGAAATTTCAAACCAGAAAATTGACCTGAATAAAGTTTTGCTACAGAAGACTATTCTGATAGTTTGGAGAAAATATTGTGTCAAACACAAACACAACCATAACAACAAAATGTCAAAAGTTGTATAATGTTAGTGAAAATAGAGGGAAATGAAAAGATTAGTATCATAGAATTTAGTGAGTGATATAAGAGTAGGTAAAAAGAAGTTAAATTCTATATAGGTTCTAAATTGGGTAACTGAATGGTGGTACAATTCACTGAAATAGGGCAAACAGGAGAGAAGCAGGTTTAGTTTGGGATATGTGAGTTTGTTATGCCTGTGGTTCACGCAAAATGAATTGACCCAGAGGATCAGTGCTTTAAGTATGACTAAAATCTCAGTGGATTAAAAAGACAATGATTTATTTCGCATGTGTGTTAAATTCTCATTATGGATAAGTGCTGTTCTCTGAATTCCAGATGCTTACTTACTCCAGGGGGATCCATTCTGAATTAAAATATTTCATGGAAAGGGAATCAGAGGCTCTAATTCATCCTGTAAGAGGCATGCTTTAGGAGCACCATGATTACTGTGTTGGTGCATTGTGTTTCAGAAGAAATCTGGCCTGGGATCACCTATTGTATTCTTATAAACTCCTATTTTAGTCACATTGTCATTATATATTCCTGTAAAATCACAACAGTTCTTAAGAGAAGGAAACTGCTCGATTAATGTCAAGCTCGGTCAAATATACTTCATATGTAGAAGTCTAACAGTGAAACTCTATAATTTGCAATCACAACAGTCATTGTCTAAAAGTAAAAACCTTGAATTTTTATTTAAGTACTATGGGCATCCAGAGCTCACCTCCACATTTTTTTTTTGAGAAGTAGAGTTAGACCAACGCATTTAAGCCCTAGAATTTATGTAGAATTATCTGACAAGACTTTCTTGTCAATCAAGGTAAACTTTTCTTTGGAATGTTCTATTATAGTGTACCTGCCATAGACAAACTCTGTATAGAAGTACTATCATTAATGTTGAACATTCAAATGGAAGCATTCAAATCTTAGACAATTTTACTTCCATGACTCTTCTAGACTGCTATACTGAATTTCTTTGTATAGGCCATCTGTGCATTTATTTTATTTTATTTTATTTTATTTTTAGCAGAGTGCTATGTACCAGGTACTAAGGCCAAAGGGGAGCAGAACACTCCGTGGCAATTATAACCCCAGATAGGACTCCAAAAATTTCTGCTAATTGTATCTTAGTATTAGCGTTGCCAAGGAAAGCACACACAGGTAAGCCCTGAATGGAGCAACGTTAACTCACCTAAAACCAAAGAAGAGAACCAGCAGGATGAGCTTCAATCATGGGAGTTGGTCCCCCATCACTTGCAGATCTCTTCTGGCAGCTGACACGGGGCAATTTGCCTATCTGCCTACACACACCCCTCTAGTTCTGTACTGCAAAAATGTCAACCTTTCCCCTGTGGAGTCTGAAATACTAAATGCTGTGGGCATGAATGAGGACCATTGACATATACCCTTAAGCAGAACAAAAGAACATACAGTGAGCTTGAAACAGGAAGAGACATCCCCACACAAAGCAATAAGCACAATAGTCCATGTAGGCTCTTTATTTCTTGATAAGAAAGTGTTTCATGTCCAAGGCCAATTTTTATGTGGCCAAGCAAGGGTTGAATGACTGCACATGAGATTATATTTTGCAATACATTTCAAGTGAGTGCTAAGAAAGACAGGTTTTTTTTCAAGACACATGAAGACCTCCAGTAGCATAAGAATGTTTGTGGGTAATCTGACAAGTTAACTAAATTCTATACCTTAGTTTTTTGTTCATTTTAAAAATAGGAAAAATATCTAAACTCAAAGAGCTATTTTGAAGACTAAATATGAGAATGAATGGTAAATGCTTAGGATTATGACTGGCACAGTAAGTGCTAAACAAAATTTATCACTATTATCATAATAACTATTATTAATATTAAATGTGTGGTCACGTGCTTTTCATGTAAAAACTACAAGATCTCAAAAAGATTTCTCCTAGACCAAATAACATCTGGCCATACACATCAAATGGGAGTATGTAATTGCCAATTTTATACTATTTATTATTATTAGCCATGAACTTATTAGTATTATATTACTTTAATTTTTAAAAAATTTAATTTCTATTACTCCTTTGTTCCTGGTACATCACCCTTCATGCTATCATATGATTAGCCACAAATCTACTCCAAATATTGAGTGTCTGGAGCAAAGAAATAAACAAAGAATAAAAAATGTTAAATGTCATCTCTAAAATTAGTTATTGGTAAAGAGTTCTCCATGCAAAATTTGTAAACTCAGTTTGGAAATGAATTTGCTTGTCCACATACTTTAACTTTACTCTGTTTTCTTCTGTCTAAGAAAACAGTTTATTTAAAAAATTGGATGCATGACTATGATTTATAAATTTGCTTAAATTATTTACTTTTGAAATATTCAATGATTTTACTTTTAAAAGGGCAGATGAAATATAATTATGATGAAGTGTTGGACCTTCAAAAGTATAATTTAGTAAACAGAATAGTGTTGGCTAACCTATGACAAGCGTGTCAGAGGTGACACGCGAACTCATTTTTTTGATTGATTTTTCTTTGTTAAATGGCATTTAAATATATAAAATAAATATCAAAAATATAAATCTTTGTTTTACTATGGTTGCAAATATCAAAAAATTTCTATATGTGACACGGCACCAGAGTTTAGTTAGGGTTTTTCAAAATGCTGACACGCCGAGCTCAAAAGGTTCGCCATCACTGACATAGAATAACATTTCATGTAACATTTGTAATTAGAAAATAATACAATATTGATATTGTAAGTAATTTTAAAAAACATGTTAAAGTGATTTTAAATAGTACTGTTCAGTCGAAGTGCAAAATACTTTAAAATATACATAAGTTCAGAAATGTTCAAGGCCAATAAAATATATTTTATTAGATAGAGAAAAATAGATATAAAAATATAAAAACATGTCTTTCAGATAAGAAACATGGAAATAATTATCAATAAAATATATTTATTAATGGGAAAGGCAAGAGGGAATAAAAGCATAGAGAGAAGAATATTTCATTGTGAAGTAAAATGTGATTTTTGAATGAGTGAGTTGCAATGCAGAAGACACTGAGAAGATGAAGTGACTCATCATCCTATTCTATATTGAAGCAAGAGTGAGTCCTATAATAATCTTTTTCATGTACTTCGTGATAGATTAGTTATCATCCTAGGGGACCCTGAACTGTCAGGAGAAATTCAGTGTAAGAAGAATTTTAACCTTTCAGAAGCAAACACAGGTCTTTTAGTGTGGCATGCTTATATGGCAATCAAGTAAAGAGCAGGAGATCCACAAGGAATACTGCTGGGAAATGAATTCATGCAGAATTTATAAGAGTTATTTAGAAGCTTGGTGAAATTTAAGCTCAAACAATAAATTACAGTTATAGAATGTTGAGCCATAAAAGGAGACATCATAAACTACCCAATCACTCACATTCCTAATGACGTTGATGGTCAGTATCAGGGGAAGAAGCCAAGGTTATTTGACTTAAATCTGGGAAAATCACTGGTCAATCAAGGCAGTCCATAAATTGTTCATCCATCATCCTGAGTCAGTAAATCTAGCCAGTAACCGAAGAATATTTCATATCTAGTAACTACTCACTTGTTGTGATAGGTAAAGGCTTTAATCTCAAAGACACAAATATTTTATTTTAATTAAAAAACAACAGATAGATGCAGAGACAAATGGCAGGGGTGGCGGGGGGGGGGATTAGAGAGCAACCAACGGACTTGTATGCATGCATATTAGCATAACCAATGGACACAGACACTGGGGATGTGGGGGCTTGCCCGAGATGGGAATGGCTGGTGGAAAGGGGTCAATTGGGGAAAAAAAGACATATGTAAAACTTTAGACAATAAAAAAAATATATAAAAAAAATACAAGTTCACTCTATAGAATGAGAAGGCTTGGAATGGAAGACAGAGTAATAGTTAGGCAACTATCTCAATAAGCAAAATTATGGGTTTGGAACAGCACCTATGAAACTATAAAAGGGAGAGTTATTGACACAAGAAAAAAATATTTCCCCTGATGTTTTGGATATGTATGCTATCAGGAAAGGGGGACTTTAAAAATTTAAATTTATAGACCTTTAAATATAAAGATAACAGAGATATGTGCCAATGTTTCTGTTGAGAAATCAGCTGACAGCCTTATGAGAGCTTCCTTGTAGGTAATTAACTGTCTTCGCTTGCTGCTTTTAAGAGTCTCTCTTTATCTTTAAACTTTTCCATTTTAATTATGATGTGTCTTAGTGTGGGCCTATTTGGTTTCATCTTGATTGAGACTCTCTCGAACTCCTTATAACCATTGTTTTGAACTGTATGTTTGGTATATTGCTTGCCGCCATTTCATTCAGATTGTTTTATTTGTTTTTGTGTGTGTGTGTGTGTTTTTTTTCTTTTCCCTAGAGATTTTTCCTACTCTTTTATTTGGGGCGTGTTTCTTTTTTTACCTCATTTGGCTGCCTCTCTCTGTTTGTTTCTGTGTGTTAGGTAGATCTGCTATGTCTTCCATTCTTGATAGGTTGGCCTTATGTAGTGGGTGTCATGTGGTATCCAATGGCACAGTCTTTCTGATCACCCGACTTAGGTGCTCCAAGAATGTCCCGTGTGTGTTATGTGAGCCCTCCTATTGTAGTTGAGTCTTGCAGGCTGTTTGCCCATCGGTGAGTGGGGTTACCCCTCATTCTGACTGACTGTGAGGATTGACCCCAACCACAGTGTATGAGCTGCTGTGCAGGTGCTGACCACATAAAATGAAATGAGCCTCAGCAGGGTCTTGTGCCTGCAGAGATCTCCCTTTGGACGTACTGCTTGTGGGGACAAGTAGATCCTGTTCTGATGTTGTCTGAAGCCTGCTACTGGGCGTGTCTGTTCTCGGGCCTCTTGGCAAGGACTCTGATACAGGTCAATGTCAGATGCTGCCTGTGATTGGCACTGGGGTACCTGTTTGAGGCTACAAATCAATTGACAGTTGTGGCTGCCTCTGTGCAGGGCCTAGGTTTGCATGGGAATGGCCAAGCTGTCTACCAAATCAGGCTTCTACCAGCACTGAGCCTGGGAGCAGGTCAGCAGAAAAACCAGGCACCATAATATCCAACTCTGCCTGCCTCCACCTTTGGCTGCCTAGTAGGTTTAGTCACTGAAAGAACTTCTGGAAATAGGTGAGTTGTGTGAGGTAGGTTCTCAGTGAGTCACTATGTAGGGTGGATGGTATCCACCAGACTGATACAGGTTCAAACTCAGTGCCAGTGCTGGGCCATTCAGAAACAGTCCTATGACACACCAAGGCCAGCTGCCCTCCACCAGTGCCTGCAGACTTTTGTGTTGGGGTAGGTCACAGAGTCGTCATGGGGAGGCCATCAGTGTTGATCATGCCCACATAGACCAAGACCTCACCATGTGAAGGGAAGGCCCTGCACAAGTCTGGCATGTAAGGAAAAAATGGCCCCATCCTAGAGCCACAAAACTCAGTCTGTCCACCTGGAGCTCCTGAGCTCAGCAGGGCAGGGCAGCCAGCAACTGAGAGGGTGGGGCTAGTGGATCTCCCAGGGGAGGCAGTGGTGGTCAAGCTTTTGGGAAGGTGGGGGAAATGGTCCCTGTCTTAGAGCCATACAACTCAGTTTCTGCCACTCCCTTAGTCTGCCCAGACCTCTATACCCCAACCCAGGCAGCTGGCTTCTCCACAGGGCATGAGCTCTCAAGGGTAGTGTGACAGGTATTCATGAGTTTGGGGCTCTTGCATTCCCCCTGGCTGATGGCATAGGGAGGGGACTGTTCCATTAAAAACAAAGGCGTCTGTGAGCCATGTGGGAGAGGGACTCAGTACAGGGACATTGGCAGCTGTCCCTTTAGCTCTCTCCCCAAAGCCACACAACCCAGTCTCTCCTCACATGACTCTAGTCTGCTCTGAGCCACTTTCCGTTTGCAAGAGACCAGGGTGAGTGGCTGAAAATGAGATTTTTTTGTTCTGTTCCTTTAAGAGGGTGCCTGGACTTTTAGCAGACTCCCATCTCTCTCTGGCAGACAGCATCCCCACTGATTTTCACAGCCAGATGTTCTGTGGGCTCCTCTCCCTGGCTCTGGTGCTCTTGGCTAGGGAGCCCAGTGTGGGGTCTAAACCCCACACTCCTCAGGGGGGACCTCTGCAGCTGAGATATAACTTTGGATACTCAACCCCCACATGTGGATGCAGAGCCAGCCCTTTTTACGTCTTCATCCTTACCGCTAGTATCAACTTGGTCCATGTAGGCATGATAAACACTGCTGGCCTCCCCATGATGACTCCGTGAGATCTACCCCAACACAAGGATTTACAGAAGAGCGGCTTCTTTTGTAAATCCTTGGTAATAAAACATCTATTCAGCTAGATTTCAGTTGATTATTCAGGTTGATTGTTCTATAATTTAGTTATAATTCCAGTTCGTTCCTGTGAGAAGGTGACTTTAATTTCTACCTCCTCCACCATAATCTTAAATCTCCTTAATTATTATTTTTTCAAATCCCCCACTCTCCAATATGGAATTAATTAAAGCACAGCTAAACCAGAAACAATTTCAATTCTAACCATAAACTCCTTACATTTTAAGTTTAGTTAATACAAATGGGAGTAAAATATATGTCATTTTTGTCATTAGTTGTTGTAATGCTCTAATTATTATGTAGCATCAATTAATAGAAAAATTATCAATCTTTTGGTTCATATTCATAGAAAATCTTTTAGTTGTTCAATGAAACAACAGTATAAATTAATTATTAATCTCAAGTAATTTATCATCAAGAGAATGGTGGAATTGGAAAGTGATCAAATTAACCTAATTATTTTAAAAACCATGACTGTCATTTCAATGCCTTAAATAAATACTGGGGTAAGCAGAATGTTGTGTGCTAGTGTCATAAAAATGTAACTTTTAGAAATATTTTCTAAATTTTTAGAAAGAAAAGGAATAAAACAGCCTAAATTTTTATTTGATATATTTTATTATGCTTTTAAGGTTTGTTTAATTAGTTGTCTTAAAGCAGTTAATACATTACATTTCTACTTACAGTAATAGTGTCAGGTGTCCAGGATATCTTATTTATATAGGTACTACGTTTCATTAACCTCCACCTTCAAGTGTAAGGTATTCATGCATTAGGTAGCAGCAATATTCCCTGAAGAATCTGGAAGATTATACAGACGATGATAATGACTAAAATGTTCTTTTGATGAGGAAATGTCATATCATAAATGTGTCATTTAGAATTCTACATGAATAAGGTCATCACTGAGGGAGAATTTTGATTTCCCTTTTTAGAAAATGACCTCATAAATTTCTTCAAGTTTCATGTTCTGAAATAAATGGCATCTCTTACTAAAACATGAACTTTTAGTAGGTCATTCAAAGTAAGTAAGTCCTGCAAAGTAAGGACTAAGGGAGACCATGGCCACAGGAAGCCAACACTTACTTAGAAGAAAACAATCCTAAGGTCAAAAATGTCAATCAGAAAAGGCTTAAGACTGTGCATATATTGTAGCATCAATTTATTATTTTAAAACTGTTTGTTCTATCTTTAGTATGATCCAGGCTTGATTTTAGGAGCAGGCAATTTTTTTAAAGCCAGTAATAAAATAATAATAATTGTCATCAGAATAAGTGATAGAAAGTCAAAGTAGAATATTCTCTGAGAACTTACCAAAGGTAGTCTCAATGGAAATGCAACAACTTTATAAAAGAAACCTTCTACTGTAAAGTATCATGTAACCTGTATCCTACATAATGAGCATGAATTATGTAAGTAGGAATGAGGGATGGAATGGATGCCATTGTATGTGAAAGTCATTAAGAAGAACCTTAAAAAAAATAACAGAAGTGTTGGAAGTACTAGACTGTCTAGATTTAAATTCAATAAGTGAATTATTGGGGCCTTCTAACCTTAGGCATATTCTATGTACACTTTTAATAACAGTTATTTAAGCTAATATCACCATGCACATTTGCATTGGTGATATCTGGACTTTGTTGTTCTGAACTCACATTTCAAAAGCTTTAGTAAATATAATTCTGAAGCTTACTTACTAGATGGTTTTAAAATATAACTGTGAAGGCATAATTTGCATATAATGAAATGCACCCACTTTTAAGAGTACTTTTTCATAATTTTTGACAAGTATACATACTCAGGTAACCACTACCACATTCATGGTATCAAATTTTCATTATTGCTGCTCTGTTGATGTCTATATGAGTGGGTCCATAGAAAAGAATTTCCATGACACGTTTACATTTCTTCATATCATGTGAGTGAGGCACTGACTACACTTTGCTCCAGACTAAATTTTCAAAGCTGTCTTTAGAGCAAAAGTCCTTGGATGAAAGAGAGAGTGCCTCCCTCTCACAGGCATGTTTACTGCCCAGTATAATACAGGTTAGGTGTCCTACCAGGAAAAAAAGGACGACATGTGCATCACACATTATAAAAGATTCAAGTTCCCTAAACTCAGGCTCCCCCTCCTGTAACATAACTGAGTGTTTTCAGGTATCATCTAACCTACCTCTCATAGCCATGTGGGAATCTGAGCTAAAGAAACCACAGGCTAAAATGATGATACGCTGCCTACTACTATTTGAGCATAGTGAATGATAAACTGAATTTCATCTATGACATTGGCTCAATTGTTAGCTTTCAAGAAGGTAAAATTTCAGACCTTTCACAGCTTTGGCAACAATGGTTGAATGCTGAAAGAAACATGACTTTGGAGGAAGACAAATTTGACCAATTACTGGAATTTCATAGAAGTCCATGGAAATAGGTAGTGATCTTGCTAATGAAATTGTATCCTCAACCAGGAAACAAATTGTCCTTGAATCTATTGTCTTCTAATGAGAAGGAATGGGGGGTGGGGGGAGGGGTGCATGTGGCAAATTACTAGAGAGAAGGCTCAGCACAGCTGTTTCAAAACTGTTAATCTGGCTGAGCTAAGTCTCCTTGGGGTTGGAGAACTTTCTTGAGAATCTGGCCTTTAGTCTTAGGTCCATCTCATTTTAACTGGATAAAAATGTATCCTAAGTGTGAAGAACTTTTTGACCTGTTTGCAGGTTAAAGTACAGATTCACACCTACACTGCACACAAAATGAGGAAATTTCATGACTGCTATGGGCAAAGACCAGGCAAATTATTAGATATTTGGATGATTTGGGGGAAAATGAAAGGTCAGAGTGTATAATATGAGTTAAATAAAAATGCAACCACACCTGGGAAGTTTTACTGCTTAACCTCTTCTGCAGACTAACACACCTACAGTACATCAGCTGAGAGGCAAGAGTGACTATCCCAGGAGGTTTGTCTTCTTTTTTTATTTTGGTGTTTGTGTGTGTGTGTGTGTGTGTGTGTGTGTGTGTGTTTAATTGTTTGTTTGTTTGTTTGTTTCCCAGTGAGACTGAGTTGCTACAAAGCAGCTTTTGTCTTCTCTGGGAGAATCCTCTGAGACAAACTCTTATAAGGAAATGGAGATGAGGCATTGACCGGTAACTGCGTTCTTATTGCCCCAGATTGGGTTTACTATGTTGATTAAGTTGACCTACTGAGTAACGGGAAACCGACACAAAGAAATCTAGATAAAATCTTAGTAAGTACCCCTGTCCTGAAACACCACCACTGTACACACACACACACACACACACACACACACACACAGCCTTTATTTTGTCACCAGTCAAGAACTTAAGAGATATAATTTTAGTAATGGGACTACAAATGCCCTTGATTTAGCAGTCATTAAGAAAGTTTCTGCAGTGGGAACCAATTTCATGTAAGTTACAATGTACAACTTTTGGCTCCAGCCAAAGAGAAATGTGCTCATGGCTGCTGTTTCCCAAGTTTCCCAAAGCTAAAATAGATGATGACAGTCATGACACCTTACCACCTGATAAAGAATACACAGAAGGTCAAAAACATTTGGAAGTTTGTTTGGTTAAGTTATGAACTTCCATCCCAGCACTTGCAACAAAAAGTATATCTAAAGCCTCACAGTCATGGAGCTACTCTCTTCCTTTGTACCTACTGATTTCTTCTTCCCCTTCTATCCTGATTTCAGCCACTGTAAGAGCAAAGATAATTAATTAGAAGTGTGGCTGAGGGCCCTCTCTGCTCAAGGAAGATTGATGACCAAACAGACTTATCTGAGTATGCTGATGAATTTCAAGTAAAGACAAAATAAACATTTGGCTCCATTGGATATGTGCACAAAAATCAGGACTATAGAAGGAAGAGATAACTAAATTAAGCTCAATGTGGTTTGTGCAGGTTTCACAGTAGGGAGGTGGCATTAGGAGAACTTGAGGGTGAGTCCCGTTGGGCCAATTTCATGTACTTTTTTGGTTTGTTTTTTTTTTACATCTTAATGTATTATTGGAATTGATGTGTTATAAGTATGGACTTCCCAGTCTCATAATTGCCAAAGGGAATTGTCCTGAGTGGAAAGAATCCTATGTAGACAAATGTAGGTTAAACACATGAATTGCTTTTGTCAAACAATGTCATTGTCGCCAATTCAATGTCAACAGGACTCCCCAATTTGGAGTACAGTGAAGAAAGAAAATATTCAGTGCAAAACAGCTCAATTGTGATACATCATGGCTGGCAGCACAGCAGTGAGGCAGCCAAGGAGCCAGCCACCTCTTTCTATAGGAAAGAAGTTATAGAAATGCATTTCTGCTAAAAGTCAGGAAAGTCATATTATAAAACATGTAGGAGAGAGAATGGGCTGAGGGAAGCAGATGCTAAAGAGAAAGGATTCTGAGAGAAGCTGAAGAGACATCAAGGGCTGAGCTGAAAAGAAGAGAATTTAAGAGCTAATGTGAGACAAGTTCCTCATGCCAGCTTGGAACTCCAGGCTTTCTGGAGCAGCTGTCAGGTCTCCGAATGACAGCTTGGGGCTGAGGCAGTGAGTGGATGGTAGCCTGGGGAAAACTCTTGTTGCCCCTGTGTGCCAGACGCCAGCCACAGACATAGTTGCATAGTTATCTTCAAGTACCTTATAAGCTAGATCGCTCCATATTGTGAGATCTTTGTTGAATACTGTTTAAAAGAAATATAAAAAAAACAACATAGCTAATATCTGTAATAGTATTAAAAGAGCATTTGTGTGTGTATCTCCACCCCCTGACATTTACCATGTGCCAGATGTGCTTTATTCAGATTGTTTTATTAAATCCTAATAACACACTAAGTGAATTACTATTATTGCTTTCATTTTAAAGACCAGGGGATTAAAAATAAAAACTTCTCCAGAAACGGTTTGGCTCAGTGGGTAGAGCATCGGCCTGTAGACTCAAGGGTCCCGGGTTAGATTCCGGTCAAGGGCATGTACCTTGGTTGTGGGCACATACCCAGTGGGGGGTGTGCAGGAGACGGTTGATGGCACATGCCCGGGTTTCAGGCTCGATCCCCAGTGGGGGGCGTGCAGGAGGCAGCCAATCAATGATTCTCTCTCATCATTGATGTTTCTCTCTCTCTCCCTCTTCCTTCCTCTCTGAAATCAATAAAAATATATTTAAAAAATATATAATAAAAAAATAAATAAAAACTTTGAGTAATTTGCCCAAATTCAAGCAGCTAGTAAATGTTTAAAACCAGAATTTAAAACCAGGCAGTTTTATACCAGAAGCAGGGATCTTGAGAACTATGACACACTGCTTCTCTAGATGGAGTGTACTTTTACTAACCTCTGAATACTGTTTACTTATGCACTTATTTTATGATGTTGGTCCGTTCATCTCACTGCCTTACCCCGTGAGAATATACACACGCACGCACACACATGCACATGCTGATGCACATGTGTGTGCATGTAATGGCAATAAGATAAATCCCAAGTAACTGCAACCAGAAAGTTGTTTAAAAGAGGGTGACAGGAATTATGTATTATCTGAATCAATAATTTATATGTAGGGGACTAGAATTCACAAGTGTTTTCCCTGCATCTAACTAAAACTTATTTTCTCAGGAAATATCAGTATGTATTGTACAATTCTTGAAACTCAGTGGGAATACCAGAAAAAAAAATGGCAACTTTCGGATATGGTACAAGAATTAATTAAGCACAGATACATTTCTTCGGCCCCAACATTTTATTTAACTCTAACGTAAGTATAATAGCCACAAAAAGGCAGTGACTGTTGAAGTGTGGACATTGAGCAATCATTCATGAAATAGTTGTGGATTTTATGTAATTGCTATTTACACTTTGGTAAAATGGAGAAAACTTTCCCAGTGGTAACAAGTGTGAACTGCAAGGGCTGGTCAGTTTGCAGTGCCTGATGCAAGGAGAAATAGGCCAAGAGTTGTACTGAGACAAAAACGTTTTTTTTAATAACATGCGGATTAGGGTATCTCCAACTCTATAAATTTAAGAGATTTAAAATATAATAATATAAATATATTGTGGACAGAAATTGCCAACATGTAGTTGTTTATGTTAAGGGCACTAAAATGGAGAAGTTTGTCTTACACAAGTTCCACCCAGCATGTTTCTTCATTAACTTTTGAACTTTTCAGCTGTGCCTGAACTGTCTTCTCCTCACCATGACAATGAAACCATATACATTCCTTACTTTAAAAGGAGCCTACCCATTTTGCCAACCAGCATCTTTTGTGTGCATATTGGACTCAACCAATCCCTATTGATTTAGCCACAATCTTTCATTTACATACAGAGGACCGGATTGAGGACAATACACGCAGGCCAAGCCTTTATTACCACTGTTTTCTTTGTTCTCCCTGGAGCACCCTTTAGATTGGTACTTGAATGTGTGTTTCTTGGTTATAGTCTCTGACCTCAAATAAATGCTTTTTAGTTCTCTTTTAGCTTAAGCATCTTTCTTGATTAATAGCAACCTATTATACAAATTGTGCATCTTTTGCATTTTATATAGTTTTGTCAAACCCTAATATTTCTATTTATTTCTTAAATATTCCTTGAAATGTTACTGTTTTCCTTATTTTCTAAGACAACCCAGTCTTTCACTTCATCCTAGCCTGCCCTGTCAGGGTGCTATTAATATGAACTTAGGATTTAAGGCAGGCATGCCTATCTTAACTTCTTTACTTTATCTTTATGCCTATTTATTCCCAGAAAGAAAACTTAAAGATACATACCTAAAAACATCTCATGCTGTGGAAGTATATTTTGAACAAATGGAATATTACCATTGACAGTAAGCTCTTTCTATAAATTTACTTGTCGGTGGCTGACATAAATATAAAGGGGTTTGCTTAGCAAGCACATTTGTCATTTAGCATATATAAACTCAGAGAAAGGTTAAAAGCATTAAATATTTATCCCATATTGAAGCGCCCTCCCATGCACCAAGAAGTCTCAGATTTAATTCCCCATCAGAGCACATGCCTGGGTTGATCCCCAGTAGGGGGCGTGCAGGAGGCCACTGATTGATGTCTCCCTCTCCCTCTCTAAGTAATCAATAAAAGCATGCTTGAAAAAGTAAATAAAATATCTTCTCAAAATACCTTTTATCACAATCATTGAGTTTCTTTAATTAAGAATCTGATTCTGAGAGTCTAGTCTTGAGAGTTACTGAATTACACTAGCTGTATTCAAAGCTTCACAAGTTGGTAAATGGAAATTGGGCCATTAATTGATGAAATTTGGAATCCCCCAAAATTAGAATGGAGAAATTTATTAAAATTCAGGTGGTTTGATTTTGCAGAACTCCCCTAATACTAATCCAATTCACTTGAAGACTAATGAGCTCTCATCTCTCTCTTATAATGCTGTTTCTATCTTGCTAAGGGAACCATTAGCTACTTCATCTGAGATACTTAACTCCTTTTTTACAACAAAAACATGAAGGACTCAGAAGTGGCAGTTTCTCTCCCTTACCCAATTACTTTGGCCCCATTTGTCCCGTCCTGATAGCAGATGGTCTTTAGATTTTGGCAATGAATTATTATAATCTTAGTCAGATGGTGTATCCAATGTAGTAGCTGCCATTCTTGTTATGCTCTCTTTGCTGGAGAAAATCAAAACAGTTCCCTGGATCCTGCTTTGTGGCCATTGAGTGCCAAGTGCCTTCTAAGTTAGCAATAAAATAAGTTTAATTTTACCTAATGGTGTAGGAAATATAACTTAACTGTTTTGTCCCAATGCCAAAACAGCTCTCCTGATATAAACTATAATTTAGTCACAGAGACTTTGAGAAATCATGCTGGCCCACTACCTGATGAAATAATGTTTACAGAACCAGTTAAACAGGAAGTATAAGCAACACGGGGTGGCTCTATAAAACAACTTTGTCCTAGAGGATGGAATACAAACCCATTACAGTTAAGGTCTTGCCATCTCCATTACCCATCTCTATGGAAGATTCAGTTGTTAGGGTAAATCAGGATGCTTTCTCAGAAGGTAAGTCAACTAAACATACTTCCTGTCCCCAAGGCAGTGCTTGATGTCCTCTGCGCTTTGTTGGCAACATTCAGTTGTTAGGGTAAATCAGGATGCTTTCTCAAAAGGTAAGTCAACTAAACATACTTCCTGTTTGATGTCCTCTGAGCTTTGTTGGCAACTAGATTCAGTTTTGTGATTCCCTGTTCCATTTCACTTACTCTTCGATATAGTGCTTATTTGTAAGACTGTCACTTAGTTCAGAGATTAAAGGCTAGATTTCAATTTTTTATTGATTCTAGAGAGAGGAAGGAAAGAGAAACAACGATGTGAGAGAGAAATATCTATTGGTTGCCTCCCACATGTAGCCCGACCGAGGATTGAAACCACAACCTAGGTCTATGCCTTGATTGGGAAGCCAACCTGCCACCTTTTGATGTATGGGACAATGCTCCAACCAACTGAGCCACACTGGCCAGGGCTAGATTGCAATTTTTAATGGAATATGGTATAGACATTGCATAAAGTTGGATATTGTGACTGATGACACTTGAACTTTCACTCTTAAGGAGTTAAATGCTTATGCTTGCTTGAAAGAACACAACATCATTCTACGTGAGAGCATACTGTTGGTTGCTACTGGGAAACTGTATGTCATTCATTAGTGCAGATTGGCTCACTTAGTATTGGTTCCAACTGTCTATATTCAATAAATCCCTTGCCCCTTGAATTATATGACCTAGGTTTGCCAAGCAGGAACGCAAGAGAATGAAGAGAAGGTTAGGAATAAGTAATGTGAACTGGTGGCCACATGTGGGGAGATGGATTTTTTCAGCAATGATATTTGGTGATGTTGGATCACCAATGGTAAAGGGATTGCCCCCTGGTCCCCAGGATCACATCAGAAAGAAAGAGGTAACAGTGGAAATGCCTTTCTACTACAGAAAATGATGCACTAGTTAAGTGTCCCCACTCCCTGCATTATTACTAGATAACAAGCACACAGTTTGGTTTTCTTGCCCTCCTAGAAATTTCAACAGCTGTATAATACAGTCCATTAGGTTCACTGCTACACAAATTAAATGACAGAGTTGCCTACTATTGAGATTTCTGACTAATAAATTTGAAAGTATGCTATATTCCAGAAATGCAAGGACAGATTAGTGGTATGGATTGTCATGTTTTATCTCCTTAATTTAAGTACATAAGAGAAATACAAGCAAAGTTCGGTTACCTAACAGTTAACCTCAAAACAGTAAATCAATATCTTCATCCATCCAAGAAAAAATTTTAAATAATAATGAATTCTACATTTGTCTAAAATGTATATACTTGATATCTATTGCAAATCTACATTGAAGATTAAATACTAAGAGTACCAATAAAGTCAGAAAAAAAGATAAGAATGTTTATAATCACAGCTAATATTCAATTTATTTGGAAGTTCTATTTCATTGCAATAAGATCACTAAAACGTTTTAAATGTATTGTATAAAAATCACAATATCACAACATTTATAGTTTTTCTACCTAAAATATCTAGGAAGATCAATTAAAACAACCATAAAAATAGTAATAATGCCAGGGAAATTGGCAAGATAACTGATAAACACAACAGAAGCAACAATTCTCCTTTAATGCCAATAATAAACAATAGAAGATGTAATTAGAAAATATTTCATAGAGTCAACAGCATGTTAAATTAGGCATTTGTAGGCTGGTGTTGGGTTTTGATTAGAGAGTGTGGCAGGAGTTCTGAGAGCAGGAGCAGATTGTTGCGCATGCTCCCTACAGTTTCAATGATCCTAGCCTCACATCACCAGCCACACATTCCTTTTAGGTGGGGATAGTGGAGAAGTCCACATCTGGGAACCAGGAAGGCTAGAAAACTCTGTAACTAAAAGCCAAAAGATAACAATGCATGGATGTAGTTATATCAGTAGGACTATAGGAATATTAATAGCCTTTATCATAATTAGTAAGATTTAATTTTTTGCCACCACATTTATCTATCCATTATATATATCCATTAACCTTTGTTTGTATTTCTTAAAGGGGAAATGTTCATATATATTTTACATTCCTAAAAATTCAGATCCACTACTTTTCACTGCTTCTATATATATATTGAATGTTGGGCAGTTGTCTCCCATTATAGTAGCCCTATCTATACTAATAAAAGAGAAACATGGTAATTGGCATAAAACTGCTACCCTTCCCATTGCCTAATCAGCGAGATATGCAAATTAACTGACAGCCAAGATGGCGACCGGCAGCCAGGCAGCTTGAAACTGAACATGAGGCTTGCTTGCTTCAGTGATGGCGGACTCCAACGTTCCCCGCCTGCCGCTGCAGGCCTCTGAGCCTG
>NW_006293067.1:252604-253729 GCF_000327345.1 Myotis davidii | reverse complement strand
CTGCACCTAGGGATTGGGCCTGCCCTCTGCCACCCAGGAGCAGGCCTAAGCCAGCAGGTTGTTATCTCCCAAGGGGTCCCAGACTGCGAGAGGGCACAGGCCGGGCTGAGGGACCCCCCCTACACCTGCGAGTGCACAAATTTTTGTGCACCGGGCCTCTAGTAATATTATAATTTAAAAAATATAACTGATGCTGAGAGAAGGAGAGAAGCATTGATTAGTTGTTCCACTTACGTATGCTTTGGTTGATTCTTGTATGTGCCCCAACAGGAGAATAAACCTGCAACCTTGGCATATTGGAACGGCACTCTAAACAGCTGAGCAGCCTTATGATCATATAAAAGTTTTTATTACACACTTGAAGCCTATGTTTTTCAAATAATTCCCTAGATTTACCATTTCACTTGCTAAGTAAAAACATTCAAAATTATCCAATCTTTTATCTGTATTAAAACCAATCCTGTATATTTGATATTTAGTTATTTTCAACTTAAATATGGTTGTTTTAATATCATTTACCTAAGTTGAAAATTCTTTTATTTAGGATGTCCTGAATAGCTATTAAGATACTATCTTTTTGAAACATGATATAAGTAAAAATAAAGTGAACCTTATTCTTGTGCCAACTATAAAAGAGAATTTTAGAAGGAATGACATTTTGTAAATTCTGTTCACCCTCTTTTAAATCACATCTAACATTGCTTCAGATAATCTTTTAAAATCTGCCAAGAGATTTTAAAAGACAATGAGGCCTTTAATGGAAGATGTAAGACAAGAAGGTTCACTTGTTTACCCTATAATATAAACTGATAGGGCCAAACTCTACTTAATTCATTCTTGTGCCATGTTTGTCTGCTAACTCCCTCACTGTACACACATGAACATGCACATACACATACACTTATTCACATTGCCACCAAACATATTTTAAGAAAAGCAAAGTATGTTTCTTTCTAAATGTATAATTTACTTTAATTATTTCAACAGCACATAGTCATTAAGCACTGAATATATGTTATTATTAGAGGTACTAGGAACCCAATAACAATCAAGCAGACTCTGTTCCTATTTTCCTAATGTATATAGTGTTATTTGGGAGAGGGATTTAGCTAGAGTACATAAAAT
>NW_006293067.1:250872-252490 GCF_000327345.1 Myotis davidii | reverse complement strand
AGAAAATATACACTAAAATTATACTCTATGTGGTAGGATACTTAACTACTCTGGTGAAGGAGGGATTTGGAGTGCTCCTTATTTTACTCCAATTAGGTATTTCTTAGTTATTTCTTGCTTCCTATTTTTCTAAGCTGGCACCAAGAGTGAGCTTCTCATTGTGCTGTATCCATAGTTATATGCATTTGTTCACTGTAGTTGCACAATCATCCACAAGAAGCAGTCTAACTATCCTACAGCTTACTGGGAGGAGTGCCCTTCACCTTCCTGTACAGGGTAGACTCATGGACATTCCAGTGTTCAGATAAAAGTTCAGTTCCCAGTGGGTGAGGTACTGTGATATTTTCCTCCTTCTCTCCTTCTAATTTTGGAGAGAAAGGTTTACCTTTTTAACTTTAGATCTACTTTTTTTATAGTAATTCAATAAAGAAAAGGTAACTTTTCTAATGAATGATCTGGAGCAATTGGACATCAATAGGGGGAAAATAAAAAATCTATTTCAGAACTTACAAAGTTGTTTAAAATCGATTACATGCACAAAAATGGAAACTAATTCTAAAAATTAGAAGAAAATTTCAGCTTTCAGGCTAGGCAAAGAGTTCTTAGGCTTGACATAAAAAAATGACTTATGAAAGAGCCCTAGCTGGTTCAACAGCACATAGTCATTAAGCACTGAATATATGCTATTATTAGAGGAAAGGTATTGACTGAAAAAAAATATTTTAAAAAACACACATATCGAGAAGAGGATTCAAATCAGACATAAAGATGTTTCAATACTCATAGGGCACATGCCCAGGTTGCGGGCTTGATCCCCTATTGTAGGAGGCAGCCAATCAATGATTCTCTCTCATCATTGATGTTTCTATCTCTTTTCCTATCCCTTCCTCTCTGAAATCAATAAAAATATATTTCTTTAAAAGATTTATAAAAGGAAATTTTGATAATTTGGACACTATTTAAAATTTTTATGAAACATCCCATTATGAAAAGGAAAGGTATTGACTGAAAAAAAATATTTAAAAAAACACACATATCGAGAAGAGGATTCAAATCAGACATAAAGATGTTTCAATACTCATTAGTTAAACAAACAAAGTATTTAATTAAAAATTTGGAAAAGTACTAAGCACACATTTCACCAGAAAGAGAGCACTGAGCTGCCCAGTGCCTCGTGGCCAATTAAAGCAACAAGCATAAAATCAAAGAGTTAAGTCTTTCACACTCTTACTGTGATGGTAAAAGCAAGAGACTAGAACTAGAGACTAGAAGCAAGAGACTAGAACTATCTTTTATCCATTTTCCTTCATGGGCCTGTGCAGAGGTTGAGGGTCATTTGGTCAATGAAGACATGGGAGTCTTCACCATTGAGGGAGCCCAGAATCAAAGGCTCAGGCAGTTATATGGACCATGGGTTTGCAAAGAGGGTGAGTGGGGAGGATTAGAAGTGGAAATGTAGTGGATACCGAGTCAGAGTCCAGAAACGTACATTCAAGGTTTCTCCTTCCTTTGTACTTAAGGAGACCTCAGAAGAGGTGCCTGAAGAAGACCTCTGCCGGAGGAATCAGGTAAGAAGACCTAGCAATAAAGGCAGCTGGGCTCGAAAGTCAAATATGAA
>NW_006293067.1:243698-250736 GCF_000327345.1 Myotis davidii | reverse complement strand
ATTGCAACTCTTTTCAGGGAGTGCAATGCATTGGCTGTGCACCAAGTCTGATGTGGGGAGGGCAGTTTCCTGTCAGGTGAAACATTCTAATGTCCCTGATCAGACCTGAAAAATTACAGTTTCTAAATTAGGAGCTGGAGTCTCCAATTCTTGTAATGATATATGAAGAATGTGTTGGGATAAGGCCGATGAAGACTTGGGATGGACCCCTGGATTCCAGAAAGAGAAAATAGTCTATTAAAATACTGAGCCAAAATAATAGAAAGGAGAAGGAAGAAAGCAAGGAGGAGGAAAGAAAAATGGTTTATTGAATTAAATAAAAGAAGGCTAGTAATACTGGAGGTGAGTGATCAAGTGAAAGCTAGGGAAGAGGAACATTGGAATGACAGTAGTCAGAAGGCGTATGTTGTTCACTTGAGAGATCGAGATGTCTGGGAAGTATTCTAAGAGCAATGGAAATCTATGAATGGCTTTTAAGCAGAAAAGTTACATACTTAAGTTTGCCATTTTAAAAGTTACTCCAACTGCCTGTGGAAAGTACATTATAGTGACTGCAAAAAAAAAAAAAAAAATTGGAAATGGGACTTCCAAGTAAATTTATTTTGTAGTACTTTAGGAAGCATGTTGGTTTTGTAGATGGAACTTAAAAAAAAAAAAAGAAAAGGGATTAGCAGAATCAAGAACTGTATTTTGTATTAGAATTGATATTCTTAATCATTTTGGTGTGTGAGAGTAAAGGATAAGAAGAGAATGACCCTTTATTGTGGTACAATCAACTGAGTAAATGCAGTTTTATTTGTTTGTTTGGTTGGTTTGGATCTTTTTATGGATTTTGGAACAATGAAAGAAAAACATTTGGAGAAAAACAAATACTTTATATTGGTCATATTAGGAGATTGATATAAAAATCAAAGGTAAGTGAAATAGGCAATAATAGAAAGATATCTCTGTAGTAAATATTGAATTGTGAAGAAATGTTTAAGCATATATAAAATATTTAATAGTTTAGATATTTAGATATCCTAATTGACAGGACTGACAACTACCTAGTCTATTTTCATTCAAAAGTTAAGAAATTTCAGAACTTGATTACAGCAATAAATTTAAAATAAAAAGTGAGGATAATGTGAGATCTTCATTTATCAACTACTAACATTTTTTTATTTACTAGGACTGGCCATTGAATTTCTGTTAGATTTAAAAGTCCCAGAATGACTATTTTGAAAATTAGTGCCCAACAGTAAATGCTTTTTGTTATGAGATATGTACAAGGACAAAGTCAAGTTTTGATTTAGTAATTTTTTTCTTACTGTGTGAAGAAATTATACTAAATCATTTGTTGACTACCCTTTTTCATGTCTCATGAAAATATATACTTATAACAAGATGTTCATCTTTGAGATGTGTGTCAAAATAGTTTTATGGGGAAAAGGCTAGGTGAAAAATGAAGATTATTTTCTTCTAAGCTATGTGACTACTGATTTTTATTTTTTATAAGCACTGGATTTTAATGGGCACTCCCTCTCACTGGGGAAAAATACACAATAATTCAATGATATATATCAGAAATCTAAAAACATATATCATTAAATTTTTATAACAACCTTGAATGTTATATGGTTTAATACTTTTTAACTGATAAAGTATTTAAATCTCAGAGAGAACAGGCAAATACCATAGGAAAAATATCCATGGCAGGATAGGGATTAGGCCTCACAGATTTGAATCTCACATTCTTTTTGTTACTTAATTATATTTCATAATTAAAGTAACGATAATCCTATACAATAAAAGTCTAATATGCTAAGTGTCTAGTCAGCCATTCAACCAATCAAAGCATAATATGCTAATGATATGCTAAGGCCACTCAACTGCTCACTATGACGTGCACTGACCACCAAAGGGCAGATGCTCTGACTGGTAGGTGAGCTTGCTGCTGGCATCTGGCCGATTGGGACTGAGAGAGACAGGCTGGACATGCCCTGGAGCCCTCCCACGGTCCCTCCCCAGCTAACCAACCTTCTGAATCCCTCCCCAGTCCCGACTGTGCACCGGTGGAGTCCCTCAGCCTAGCCTGCGCCCTTTCACAATCCAGGACCCCTAGGGGGATGTTGGAGAGCCAGTTTCAACACGATGGCAAAACAACCAGTCCCTATGACGTGCACTGACCACCAGGGGGCAGATGGTCAATACAGGAGCTACCCCCGGTGGTCAGTGGATTCCCACATGGGGAGAAGCCTCGGCCAGAAGCCGGGCTCATAGCTGGTGAGTGCAGCAGCAACAGCCGGAGCCTCTCCCACCTCCACAGAGGTGCTAAGGATGTCCAACTGTCAACCCGAGGCGTGGGCCTAAGCAGTCAGTCGGACATCCCCTGAGGGCTCCTGGACTGCAAGAGGGCACAGGCTGGGCTGAGGGATTCCCCCCGTCCAGTGCACAAAATTTCATGCACTGGGCCTCTAGCATCAATAATATTAACTTTCTTTGAAGCCCTTTTTGATTTTAAATTTCTTAATGGAAAATATTATTATATTGAATTTTACTGTTGAATGTTTTGTCTAAAGTTTTTCTAAAGAAAATTAGCATTTTTTATGCACAGAGATCTCCATATATATTGTGCTATTTTTCTGGCCTTAATTTATTCTAGATTAATATTTTCCTGCTTTTATTTTCCACCAAGTATATTTTTGGAATGTCTTTTACATTCTAATCACTGTGTCACATACTAGATTTTGGTAACTTATTTTTTTATTTTTATTAAGTTCATTAATTAAAGGTTTATCAAGCCCCAGCCAGTTTGGATCAGTGGATAGAGTCTCCATCTGTGGACTGAAAGATACCAGGAACCCAATCAAGGGCATGTACCTTGGTTGCAGGCTCCATCCCCAGCCCTGGGGTGCCTGTGGGAGGCAACAAATCAATGTTTCTCTCTCACATCGATGTTTCTCTCTCTGTGTCTCCCTGCCTCCTTCTGTCTTCCCCTCTCTCTTCCACTAAAAAAAAAAAAAAAAAAAAAAAAAATCCTCAGATGAGTATTAACAACAAAAAAAGGTTTACAAAACTTGGCCATGGCCAGGTAGCTCAGTTGGTTAGATAGAACATTGTCCCGATATTATAAGGTTGTGGGTTTGATCCCCAGTCAAGGCACATACAAGAATCAACCAATCTCTCTATATAAAAGGCTAATATGCTAAGTGTCCATCTGACTGGTCGCTATGATGCACACTGACCACCAGGGAGCAGACGTTCAACACAGGAGTTGCCTTGATGCACAATGGCCATTTACAGAGAAACAACACTGTGGACCTGGTGCCCACAAAGCAACACTCCGCTTCCCCCAAGTGGGACAAAGGCTCCACCACCACCCCAAAGTGACAGACCACCAAATCACAGTCTATGCTCCCGAGACCTCATAGAGCAAAATGTAGCCCACAGCGCAGCCAAGCCGGTAAACATTGGCTATGGGTGCCAGGTAATGACATCAAGTAGCAACACCCAAGTTCGTCTCTCTAGTGCAGTGGTTCTCAACCTTCCGGCCCTTTAAAAACAGTTCCTCATGTTGTGATCCAACCATAAAATTATTTTCGTTGCTACTTCATAACTGTAATGTTGCTAATGTTATGCATCGTAATGTAAATATCTGATATGCAGGATGGTCTTAGGCCAGTGATGGCGAACCTTTTGAGCTCGACGTGTCAGCATTTTGAAAAACCCCAACTTAACTCTGGTGCCATGTCACATATAGAAATTTTTTGATATTTGCAACCATAGTAAAACAAAGATTTTTATTTTTGATATTTATTTTATATATTTAAATGCCATTTAATAAAGAAAAATCAACCAAAAAAATGAGTTTGCCTGTCACCTCTGACACGCGTGTCATAGGTTCACCCACACTGTCTTAGGCGACCCCTGTGAAAGGGTTGTTTGATGGCCAAAGGGGTCGCGACCCACAGGTTGAGAACCGCAGCTCTAGTGACTAACCTCCTTGGAGTTTCTTCACCCCAGGAACCTGACTTACTTTATAGCCAGGTGCAAACATTTTACAATTTAACCAAATGTTTGTAAAGCATTTTCCCATGCCTCACCTCAATTGATCCTCACAGGAGTCCTGGAATAGGTAGATAGAAGACGGTAGAATCCTATTTTCTTTTCATTAGCCGGAAAACAGAGATTTAGAAAGTTCAGAAACTTGACCAGACTAAAAAGAAGTAAGAAATGGTGAACCTTGAAAATGACTTCAGGTTTTCTCACTGTGCAGAATATAGTTAAGCACAGCTACAGTAAAATATTTCACCCTTTGCTCTCCCTGCATGATCTACAGTAATAATCTGCTTTGTGTTGATATTTACTGCTGTGTTGCTGACAATTATCTGAAAGAGAAGTTGGGGTGCTTCACTGAGCTGGAAGAAGTTTAGCTAAATCAGAAAGCAGGTCTAATTAAGCAAGTTTATCTATATATATAAAGCTCTAGTTGGCACCAATCACACAAGTGTATTTCCATCTGTCATTGTGGATTCTTAATTTGGTTGACACTTCTATTATAGAGAAAGGGCAAATGGTGATATTAAAATATTTCTTCTAGTTAATTTCCTTTCAATTAGAATTTGTGCACCAGGCCTCTAGTGAATACATAAATGAGTGGAATAAGAAATCTCTCTCACTCTCTCTCTCTCTCTCTCTCTCTCTCTCTCTCTCTCTCTCTCTCTCTCCCTCCCTCTTCCTCTTCCTCTCCCTCTCTCTCTCAAATCAATAAATTAAGAAAAAAACTCAAATTACTCTCTTATCAAACAATACTTATCTGACATGTTCTAGTTTTTGTAATTATGTTATACCATTTACTGGTTATTCATTTTTGAAAAAATAATTATAAAATAATATATATTTTAATATAGTTTAACAGACTAACATGGTATTAAACATGATACAATATTTTAAGGATTCAAAATAGTACTAGAACATAGACATTCTAAAATAATTTATTATGGTCATATTGCATGAAATTTGCCCTTTAGTCAATAGAAATCTGAGTAACAGATTTTATTGGATTACGTCTAATAGTTTATTAGCATTTTCTTTTAGCAACAAAAACTTCCAAAGCTGAAAAATAAAGTTATATTATAATACAGTTTTCTTGACACTGTAATTCATAATGTTTTAAACAAACTACACAAGATTAGGGATAGTAGATATGATAACTTATGAATAAGCCATTAGCATAAAATAATTTTTTAAAATTATTTTTAAAATGAGACTTGAAACTTAACCATATTTTAAGGAATTGATTCTCCTGATTAATACATAGATTCCAGCTGGTTTTCATTACATAACTCAGACTTTTGGGCTTTCATAGTATACATTTGAAGTAGTAGTTAGGTTTGGCTTCATAAGTGTGGGGTTAGTCCAGTGCCACGGAACTCAGCTCAAGCGGCCCCATCATGAGATCAGTAAAACGGTATTCACTGGGTGATTATTGTGCATATAAGAACAGTGCACACACTGGAGTCCTCAAATCCACAGTGGAATGAGCTCAGCATATACTGTTATAAGACAGCTTACATAGTGAAAATTTAGAGGCTGCTTATCATTTACAATAATTGGTTATATCATTCAAGTTTTTATAGGAATAAGGGATTGGTTAAGGTGGTTACTCGTGACAATTTGGGGAATAGATTATGTTTCTTTTATGATTTTCAGAGGCATTCATAAGAAGTAGCCCCAGTTAAGTTTTCCCTATTTGCAAAATAAGCTAAATTAGGTTTTCCTTATGTACTCTAAATGGTTTTGCCCATTCAGGGAATTTTCAAATTTGTCTTCATTTTGTATTTTACTTTGACAACACAGAATTCCAAGCAGTATAATTAATTGATTCATTCATTAATTCAATCTTCTCTTTAACAAATATTGCATTCCAATTAAGGTAGGCACATGAGGGTCAAAATGAAAGATTAGAAAGAAAATATATCCATGATTCTGACTTACTCTCAATATTCTAATATATCATGTTACCCCAAGTATTAAAAATATATTTATTGTCTTTATTATAGCAGTATATGTATATTTTTAACAACTTGTTTTAGACTTTTACCATTGAATTGGTAATTCTTACAAGGAAAGTAAACGTTTTGTCTTCATTGAGATAATTGAAATGTACTGTGAAAAAATGTTAATTTTCATGAAGTAAAATAGATCATTCTTGTGGAAATATATGTGATCATTTGACATTTTATTTTCTCTACAGGTGTTTCAAACTAAGGAGATAGCTTTGGAAGTGGAGGGACTAACATCTACAACTATTATCTATTCCTGGATACAGTTGTTTTAATAGTATTTCAAATTTCATAGAAAACCAAGAAATTAGACATTAAGTTCAATTTTGAATACATTTTTAGAAATGTTCTGGCATTAACAAACAATTTTTGCCAAAATATCAGTATTTGTATTATAATATATTGGATTTAAATAATTGTTATCACAAATTTTTAAGACTTTTCTTTCAAGATAATTATAAATTAAATGGCTATTTTGTTAGTAGTATAGCTATTATTATTTAAGATGAATTCCACATGATATGAAATCATTTTCCAATGACTGCACACACACACACACACACACACACAATTGTCAAAATCCAATTTGTGATTTCTAGGTTATGTTCTGAGTAGGACCGTGTTGTAAGTGATTAATGTACATAAATTCTTCATTCTATATATCAATCTTATCAGGACAATTCAATACTACATATAAGAAAACAGGCACTGAGAGACTAAATAAATTCCTTATTTGTGGTTTTCTTTAGGTATTTTAGGAAACCACCTAGAGAGTGTGACCTCTCACTTATAATTTCTTTGATGTAAGCAATAACTCCACTCCACACAAGAAAAAAATCAGTATTTGAAATATGCCATAACTAGAAATCACCAGTGAAGAATTTTGCCCTCTACCACTCTCTGTCTTCTTGTTACAAATGTGGTGAAGCCCAAAACAACAAAGAATGAGTTTAAGTGAGGGAGAAAAAAACACCAAACCTGCCCCTCCTAC
>NW_006293067.1:242529-243085 GCF_000327345.1 Myotis davidii | reverse complement strand
GAGGCACCTGGGACCAGCCAGGGTGAACCCCACCATGTTCTTCAACATCTCCATCCACGGGGAGCCCTTGGGCCGTGTCTTCTTCGACATGTTTGCAGACAAAGTTCCAAAGACAGCAAAAAAAATTTCTGTGTTCTGAGCACTGGGGAGAAAGGATTTGGTTATAAAGGTTCCTGCTTTCACAAAATTATTTATGTACCAGGGTGGTCATTTCTGGCACCATAATGGCACAGGCGGCAAGTCCATCTATGGGGAGAAATTTGAGGATGAGAACTTCAACCTGAAACATACAGGTCCTGGCATCTTGTCCATGGCAAATGCCGGACCGAACACCAACGGCTCCCAGTTTTTCATCTGCAGGCCAAGACTGAGTGGTTGGATGGCAAGCATGTGGTCTTTGGCCAGGTGAAGGAAGGCATGGGTATTGTGACAGCCATTGAGCGCTATGGGTCCAGGAATGGCAAGACCAGCAAGAAGATCACCATTGCTGACTGTGGGCAACTCTAATAAATTTGACTTGTGTTTTATCTTAAAAACAAACAAACAAAAAAACCAT
>NW_006293067.1:231515-241988 GCF_000327345.1 Myotis davidii | reverse complement strand
CACACAGCCGACCATACACCCAGTATGATAGCGCAAAATCACGAATCGCGATACCATACTGGGTGTATGGTTGGCTGTGTGCGATTTTGCGAGTGTGGTAAAATGGCATAACAGCAAAATCGCATAACAGCCGAGCATACACCCAGCAGCGCTGCTGATGCCTGAACGGTATGTGGAATGAAGTGGGCGGGCATCGGGAGGCCACTATGGCACGGGGCAAGCACTATGGGCAGTCTATCTGAAGTGTACCTGGCGTATAAGACGACCCCCCACTTGGAGGCATATTTTTCAGGGCCAAAAAATTGTCTTATATGCCGGCAAATACAGTAGGTCCTAGCATCTTGTCCATGGCAAATGCTGGACCTAACACAAATGGTGCCCAGTTTTCATCTGCACTGCCAAGCTTGAGTGGTTGGATGGCAAGCATGTAGTCTTCGCCAGGTGAAAGAAGGCATGGATATTGTGACAGCCATGGAGCGCTTTGGGTCCAGGAATGGCAAGACCAGCAAGAAGATCACCATTGCTGACTGTGAAGAACTCTAACAAATTTGACTTGTGTTTTATCTTAACCACCAGACCATTCCTTCTGTAGCTCAGGAGAGCATCCCTTCACCCCCTGCTTGGAATGTTCTATAAACTTTGTGCTCTCACCATAGTTCATTGGGTTCCATAATTTCCTTACCCCATCCCAGTCTTGCAGGATTGCGGAGTTAAGTTTATGATTATGAAATAAAAACTAAACAGTTAAAAAAAAAGAATGTAGTTGATCTTCAAATGTCCTAAAATCACGTTCAGAACCTGCAAAAGGTACTTCTGAGGCAAACTGCTACATCAACTTATTTATGAGACTCTATATGTTACCTCATTAGTTAGTGATTATTTCTACCATTTCTGAAAAATCTCAGATACCTTTGGAGAAAGCTCACATCTACAACAGAAATGCTTGTTTTTGCTAATATATTGTTATTTCTAATATTGCTATTTTTACTTATTTCTTGGGTATTGTATTCACTACTAATGTAGCTCTGAATGTTTCCCATGGTATAGACAATACAATTTCATAAATAACTGGGTAATAACAAAATGTTAAAATTTCATAGCAACATCTGCTGTGGTTATAGCCACCACATAAAAGGGCTGGCCATGTTCTCCTTGGATGGACTTTTCACCTGATGCACAGACATTGTGAATGTGACACCTTGGCCATCAGGGTTAGACACTGAGTCCAAATGTTACAAAACAATATTAGATTTTTTCTACTGACTAATTTTCTAATCCTCACCTGAGGATATGTTTCTTCTTATTATTATTATTATTACTGATTTTAGAGAGAGAAGGGAGAGGGAGAGAGAAACTTCCAATAATTGCCTCCCGTACATGCCTGGACCAGGGATGGGGATCAAACCTCCAATCTGAAATCATGCTTTTAGAAATATTGCTTTATTACCTGTCTGATGCTGTATATAAAAACTTGCATTAGTATTTAAAATACAGAGGAGTAGTTTATGTAGAGTGACAGATTAAAGAAAAATAATAAACACTACTAAGCATAGATGTGGAAAACATGCAGAATACCAAATAAAACTGAATTATAGTACTTGTAAGAGAAAAAAATACAAAAACTATAAGAAATCTTACATTAAAAGATTTGAGTTTTTCTTGTTAACAATGTTGCACAGTGACTTAGACCAACAAGGAAAAACAAAACAGTTCTACAACAAAGTGAGTGGCATTTCTGAATCCCATGTACAAAGGGGAAATTTTACAACATGTATACATACATAGTGGTACCTACAAAATAAAGAGAATCATTCTCACATAGAATTACATCTTTAAAATGTAAAAATTAGAACTTAATGTCAAACATTTTTGTTTTTATTTCAAAATAATTACTAACATAGAGAAATTTTGCAATAATTGTACAAATAATGTTTTTTCTTCAACAATCTATATATATAAAAGGCAGGGTTCGTAACGTCCACAACAACCAAAAGCTAGACCAAACACCTGCAGTCCTGCAGTTAGTGCTGGGTTGCCATGGCGACCCAGCACTGACTGCCACCAGTATGGGCACAGCGACCCAGCACTGACTGCCAAGGGGGCAGAGGATCAGGCCCAGAGAGAGGCCCAGAGAGAGAGGCAGGGTCTGATCTGCAGTCTCCGTGGCAGCTGTTGATCAGCCCCTGCCTCTCTCTTTCTCTTGGGGCCTGGCCAGCAGCTGCACCTCACTTTCTCTCAGGCCTCCACTGGGGCTGCTGATCAGCCCCGCCTCTCTGATCAGGCCCGTTGATAGGCCCAGAGATGCTGACTGGCATAGAAACCTACCAATCAGAACCAAATCTGGGTGAAGTGTGAGGAGCCAATAGCCATAAGAGGCAGAGATTTGACGCTGCCTGGTATAGAAACCAACCAATCAGAACCCACTCTGGGTGAACTGCGAAGGTAGAACCTAAGGTGGGGGCTGAGGAGGGGTTTTAAGGGCAAAAGCTGTTTGGTGTAAGGTGTAAGAAAGCGGTTCAATTTTTTTAATGACCGGTTTGGCAGTATAGTGCATATGGCTGGCTATCAGTCCAGATTTAGGGATTATGTATTTTTGTTTGCCAAGAGCATCTCCTCCTGATGACTCCCCCCTCCCCCCATTTAAGCAATCCTATCCTATATAATCTATACTACTAAAAGGGTAATATGCTAATTAGACCGTGTCGACTGGCCATCTTCCAGACGTCCAACTTCCTTTCAGACAAAGCCATGGTGGTTGGGGCCAAGGCAGAGGCAGTTAGAGGTGATCAGGCTGGCAGGGGAGGGCAGTTGGGGGTGAGATCATGCCCGCAGGGAAGGGCAGTTGGGGTCAACCAGGCCGGCAGGGGAGGGCCATTGGGTGCCAGATCAGGCCAGTAGGGGAGGACAGTTGGGGGCAATTAGGCAGGCAGAGGCAGTTAGGGGCGATCAGGCAAGCAGGTAGGTGAAGGGTTAGAAGCCAGTGGTCCCAGATTGCGAGAGGGATGTCTGACCGCCGGTTTAGGCCTGTTCCCTGTGAGATCAGCCCTAAACCGGTGGTCAGACATCCCCCAAAGGGTTTCTGATTGGAGCGGGTGCAGGCTGGGTACATCCCCCCCACCCCCACCCCGGTCCCATGTATGAATTTTATGTACTGGACCACTAGTTTAAAAATAAGCCACTGACATTAAGCCTTATAACCTCCTATTTCTTTAGTGTATATGTTCTACAAACAAAAGGGACTTTATAACATTACAATATATAAAATGAAGAATTTAGATTTATCCATTCTGCATTCTTATCATGGACCTCATTGAAGTTTTGGCAATTGTTCCACTGATCTCTTTTATAGAAAGAGGAAAGAAAGGGAATAAGGCAGGAAAAGAGGAACAAAAGGACAAAGTCAGGGATGGAATGTAATAATGTTAAATTCCTTTGATATAAAAACATATATGATAAAAATATATATATATATATATATTCAGCCAAGGTATTATTTACCTTCCAAAGCAGAGATAAGGCATTTCCATTGATGCAAGTAGTGTCAAATAGCTGTATTTACCTGCTAATTATAACCAAATGAGATCAAGTAAAAGTAAAAAATAATAATAATAAGTAAGTTAATGACAAAATACATAAAACAGAGCTGACATTTCTATTATGAGCTAGATTAAATTTATAAAATAAAAAATATAACTATGAGAGTATACATTGCAATATAAATGTTAAGAGAAAATGGTGTCATAAGGGAAATCATAATAGCATTAAAAATTCTTTCTATGGGATAAGAAAATAGATGAAAATTGGGTTGTCCAGGAAGAAACACATTCTATTTCATCTTAAGAACAAGGGATATACTATAATATCATAGTAGAATTTTGAAATATTTCAATTGGGATACATACTTGTTATTTAATATTAGATTTTTCCATATAGAAATACCAATTGAACTATGTCTGTTCAAGAAGGAAGATAGCAATACAGGATTGAATAGGCATGGGTAATGGTAAAATGTGGAAAATAGAGAAATACAAATACATTACTCTAGAATGACATAGATGATGATTGAAAAGAACAGCAGAATAAAATGCCAATACACCAAATGAGGAGAAAAAAGAAAACACTGAAAAGTAAAAGCTATGAAATAACTGATATTTATTCATTGGCATCACTATGTGTACTCTGTGGTTCTCATGAAACCCTCAAAATCCTCTGTTTTAGGGTGAATAGGGTCTTTCAGCCGCAACCACTCCCGTTTTTTGAAACTTTCCATTCATTCCATTTTCCTATGGCATTCATCAGGTACAACATCAAAGAGTTGTCACTTTAGTTAACAAATACTTGCCCCCAATTTTTTTAATGCACCCTCTC
This sequence comes from Myotis davidii, assembly GCF_000327345.1. Taxonomy (NCBI): domain Eukaryota; kingdom Metazoa; phylum Chordata; class Mammalia; order Chiroptera; family Vespertilionidae; genus Myotis; species Myotis davidii. The sequence goes on along the minus strand of NW_006293067.1, from coordinate 237,620 downwards.
TACTCACATTTGGACTTGAAAATAAGGAAGGCTCTACAGTTTATCGCTCTGGCTGCTCAAACAGTAATAGAAAAAAATAGAAAAACACTGGCTGATTTTGGGTGTCTGGCCTCCACTGCGAAGCGTTCTTACAATGTTTCAAGTATCTGATTCCAGTTCCTCCTTTAGTCCATGGACATTACTATGAGTTCAATGCTTTCTCCACAGCCTGTTCATAACCAATGTCTCCCACTGACTAGAATGCCTATACATTTTGACATGCAAAGAAAAAATCTTAGAAATCATTATATTTTTTGCAATGCATATCTTATTTTTTAATATATTTTTAAAAATAAATCTTTATTATTGAAAATATTACATATGTTCCTATGAACAAAACTAGACCCAGAGTTATAGAAATATTGAACAGACTGTCAAATCTCAGAGGGAAGACAGGGGAGGATGGAGATGGGGAAGAGATCAACCAATAGAAATCATTCTTCATGCTGTTTTTGGTTCACCCCAATGCTCTTCTAAAATTAATACTTGAGGGTGTATACATTCTTTCGGATTGATGTTTTGGGTTTCTTAGGATATATTCCTAGAAATGGGATCACTGGGTGGAGGCCTGGAGTGGGGGCCGAGGTGGGCTAGAAGAGATCAATGGGAGAAAAAAGAGGATATATATAATACTTTCAACAATAAATTTTTTTAAAAAAATTAATATTTAACAAAATCCTATTGATTTTATCTCCTCAATAGTAATGACTTCATAAATTATCTCCCTTTCTTTATCATCCTCTATGCATTGTCTATTGTAGAGAATGGTAAAATGTAGATACTTAAATACTGACTGAAAGACTGGATGAGTAAATTCAGAAATTTACAATAGCAACTTTCAATTTTCCTTTTTAATTAAGTTATTTCAAGTTCATTTTGTATGATTTGAAAATAAAATCAACCTAATAGAGTACTCAAAGTATTTTATGAAATTTTTAATAATATTCTTTTATTCTGGCTAGTATGGTTCTTGAAGTTAGAAATTTTTTAGTGCCACTTTAGATGTATGATAGTCAGCTGGTTTTTCAAAGAGAGTTGCTTGAGTTAGTGATTGAAGGCTTATATGACCACAGAGTAAGTTTATATACAGATTCATGATTACATAAGGATAAGATGGATGCAGAAATATGGCAGTCTACTTTTTCAATTTCATTTGTCATTAAAATCTTAATGGAGAATAAATGTTGACGTGGTCTACTGAGCAGCATAATTTTAAATCTTAGAACATTTTACTTTTAATTGTTTTGTTGTCTTATTTGGTAAATGTTTATATATTATTACTCATGAAAGGTTTTTGAAACCCAAATATAGTGCATATTGAGTGTGCATAAATAAATATAAATGTGAACAAGTTACTTTCTTCTGCTTTTAAAGAACTAAGAGTAAAAGCACTTTACATTTAAATGAGTCTTTCATCTAAAGTATTTAGAAATGCCAGCCCATGACTTGTTCAATCAACTGCAACAAAAATGTCCTAAATGGCATCAAATTATCTTACATGTTTCTTAATATATAAGAAGAAATTTCTTGAATATTTTCTTATGTTTAATATTGCTAATTAATTTTGAATATATAAAATATTTAATTTTATAAGAAGAAAAAAATATACAATAAGACAGAAATTTTAATAAATGATGCTAATTAAATTACATATATAAAACATAATTCCTTCTATTAGAAATACAAATCTTTAACTAACATTATTGACTATATTGTAAAATTTCTACCATGTTGCCCTTTAATTATACAAGAAAACTATATGTACCACCTCCAATCAAATTACACACACATTCACCCTCTCCTCTATCTGTCCAACATTTCCTCTTAATTCAAATCTGCAAAACAAGGTGTGTTGACTGAGTTAGGTCCTAGGATTTCACTCTGTAGGTAGTGTAACAACTGGGCTATTATAAGCATTTGTAAATAGTTTTGTGACAAGTAGTTATATGTTCTGGGTAAAGCAATGACTCTCCAAAACAAACAATCCACCAGGACAATAAAAGAAAAAATGAGACTTGTAATCCAGGAAGACATCCATAGGAGAAAATGTAATGACCTTATTGCTGTCATCTGGGCAGGAGAATGATTAATATTGATGGGTGTTATTTTACACTAACCACTATAATTGCCTATTAGATACTTAACATTTTATTTATGAATTAACACAACTTTCTATTAACATATAGAAATATATCACTGTCTGATTAGAGACCGTGTCCTGCATTTTGGAACTTGGAACATTCTACAGTAAAATTGTGTTGATTTTTTTGTTATTTATAAAGGCATTTTATACATAATCTTATATAATTCCTATAACAAATTAATGAGATTAGTTTTCACAAAAGAGAAACTTCTAGTTTATTAGGAGATTTTTTCCCCCCAAAATCACAAAGAATTTTTATTGTAACTGAGTTTAATCCCTTAGGCAGGGAGAATTAGTATCCAGTTATAGCAGCATGAGTATATACATTGTTTAGCGGTAGAAACACCATATTCCGACATGGTACATACAAATTGTAAAGGAGAAAACAACACCGAGCGTGGGTTTCAATTTCCCCCCACCTCTGTTCATGACTCACGCTGGGCTATTATTCAATTCTGGACTTCAAGATGCAGAACTATCCGTGAATTTTCCTGTGCGGAGCTACTCAGAGGGGTTCTTTTCTGCGCTTCATGAATAAATATGAGCAAACCAGTTCTATTTACTTGTGAAACAGTTCAACCTAAGCATCAACATGTAAAACAAACATGATGAAACAGAGCACACATTTTAGAGACTATTTCATTTTTCTGTCACTTTTTGTTTTATTTATTTTAAATACATCTGGAGTCATTGCCCTATGTTAATACAAAGACTCTCTAAAGAACACAATTACTTTTCATGTCTGGATGATGGCTGTTATTACAACAGCAGTGCTTCACCAGTGAATCAAATGACTCAAAGAGAATTCCAGGCCACCTGCTGAAATGGCACCTTGTAATGAATAAACTTGATTTCTGAGTTTTGATCCTCAGAATCTTCCCATAAATTGAAATTATTAAGTCTACTGCTTTCTCAAAAATAGTTTGACATTTCTAAATTATATTGATTATCAACAATGCCTAGAAAAAAATTCAATTAAGGTTTTATTTCCAGAAATTTGACTGTTGTTGTTTTTTTGCTTGAAAAGGGCTCAATTTGGAAGGAAAAAAAATCACCCCATTTCCTTAAAAAGACACACTAGATTTGAAATAGTTTAGAGAATACATTTTTTACTTTTCTTTATTTCATGCAAATGTAGAGAGGCTATATTTCTATGGATAATGGATATAATGATAATGATGAGATGAAGAATTATGAGATTGATTGTTTCAGGGAGTAAATGAAAATTTACAATACTGAATTTAGGGCACATTTCAGGTCTTGCTAATTTATTTAGCTGAATTGAAAGTAATATTTTCCTTAATTTTAGTATACTAACCTCATAATAGATTTTACATAGTTGTTATTAATATGGTCTCTGGACGCACCTAGTTGAGTACAAATTCCAACTTCCCAATGACATGAATGTTGTGACATTGATTAAGGCAAAAATGACAAAGATACATTTTTCTCATCTGAAAATAGGAATGAATGGAAACTACAGTGAAGACTAAAAGAGCAATTCAAATAAGCAACACAGAATTCTATTTGCTATATTTCATTTATTATCATGCTGAAGTGATTGTTACATAGGTAGTGAGACATAATTCACATATCAGTGAATCCAACCATTTAAAGTATACAATTTCAGTGTTTGTTTGTTTTTTTATATTCAGAGCTGTGCAAATATCACCACAATCAGAATACTTATATCAGCTCCCACAGAGGTAGGCGAACACTAACCTACGTTCTGTCTCTATAGATTTGCCTCATCTGGACATGTCCTATAAGTAGAGTCATATACTATGTTGTTTATAGTAAATGGCTTCTTTCAATTACCATACTGTTCTCAAGTTTTATCCACAGTATAGCATTTGCCAATATATCATTCCTTTTTGTAATTTGAGGAACCTTTGATCCTACTAGTAAGCATGGAAAACTAAAGAATAGCAGCTGAATGGAGAGGGCTCTCTAATTCATGGGTAGAGGACAGAAGAAGCAGTATATATGTCATAATAAGGAAAACTACATTCAATCAAAACTGACTTAGAACTGACATAAGTGGCAAAATTAGTGGATAAGGGGAATTAAAAACTATAACTACAGTCCAAGTGTCCCAGTAGAAATAGGAAATCATAAGTAGATATGGAAAATATTAAAAAGTCCACCACCCTGACTCCCCATAAAAAAAAAAAAAAACCTCTGGAAGTAAAACTACAATGTTTGAGATAAAGATATTCACCATATGCTAAAAGCATATGAAAAGTGATAAAAAAAAAAAACTAAACTAAATGAAACTTTAAGCAAACATAATCAGTTGAGAGGGCATATGGGAAGAGCAAGGGCTTATGGAAGTTCTCACACTTTACAAAATCCCAAGAACCCTACAGGAAGAACTCTGTGTTAATAATAAATGCTATGGTTCCAACTTCCTTTTCCCTTCTATTAATGCCTCTCCATCTCGGCATGGAGGCCAGAGTATGCACATACGATCATGTGATTTTTGTCCTTCATTTTGTTTATGCGATGTATTACATTTATTGATTTGCCAGACTTGCATCTCCGGTGAGAGAGAAGGGAAGGAATGAGGGACATTTGTAATACTATCAACAATAAAAAAATATATTTTTTAAGAAAAAAAAAAGATTCACCATATGGAATTAACAGAGGATTATATTACAGCAGAGAAGATAAGAGAGCTTGAAGATCTATCAAAGGAAATTCTATGATGAAATAATAGTGACAAAAAACAAACTGAAAAAGATACATAGAGCATCCATGAGCTGTGATATAATTTCAAGCAATCAAATATGTGCTTAATTGAGATCCCTAAGTAAGAATAGGTGGAATATAAAAAGAGTGAAACCATAAATTCCAAGAAAAAGAAAAGTGAAAACAAGTAAACAAGCTATGGTAAAAGACAGCATCATCATCATAATGCTTAAAACCACTGATATAAAGTCTTGAAATTAGTCAAAGGATAAAGAGAAGATACAGTATCAATATAAAAATAAGACTAAGAAACTTTTACAGAAAACAATGCAATCTTGGAAACAGTGAATCAACATATTCAAAATAAAATAAATTGTAATATAGACTCAATACCTAGCAAATAGAATCCAAAGCAAACAAAATAAAAAAAAAATAAAATAAGAACACAAAAAGTAGAATAGAATATTTTTTAATCTAATAGAGAAAAATCATTAAATTAAAAGGCTGGTTCTTAAAGTTTGATAAACTTCATATATTCTAGCCACATTATGAAGAAAAAAAGAGAGAAGACACACTTTATCAATATCAACATCTTTACTGTTCAAAGTATAACAGATGACCCCTTTTTTCCCTCATTGACCCCCTCCACCCTATACCCACCCATTCCCCCCAAAAAGAGAGAGAATGTAAAACATCTCCTTATAACCTCTATATTGATTGTAAGTTAAAATAACATTTTGGATATATTGGGTTAAATAAATGTTATTAAAAGTAAAAAAAAAAAAAAAAAAGACTGAGTGAAGGAACACCACTATAAATCCTGCAGTCATTAAAGTATTATTAATATAACATTAGCAAGTATATTCAAAAAAAATTCAACTGAGGTAAAATGAAAAAATCTCTTGAAGGACATAAGAAACCCCAGTTCCACCAAAAGTCACAGGTCATCTGAATAGCCCTAAAGAAATTGAATTTACTGAAAGTTTTATCAATAAACCATCAAGGCCATATGACGTTACTGATGAATTCCAGCAAATATTTAAAATGGGAATAATGGTGGTGGTCTAGTTTCATTTTTTGCATGTATCTGTCCAATTTTCCCAACACCATTTATTGAAGAGACTGTCTTGACTCATTTGTAAGTTCATGCCTCCTTTGTCAAATATTAATTGAGCATAGTGGTTTGGGTAGATTTCTGGGTTCTCTATTCCTTTCCATTGGTCTATATGCCT
>NW_006293067.1:230821-231473 GCF_000327345.1 Myotis davidii | reverse complement strand
CTTTTTGTTATTCCAGAAGAATTTTGGGAGAGTTCATTCTAGGTCTGTGAGATAGGGCATTGGTATTTTAATGGTAAGTGCATTAAATCTATAGATTGTTTTGGGTAGTATGGGCATTAACCTACACCATACACAAAAATAAACTCAAAGTGGATAAAGGACTTAAACATAAGATTGGAAACCATAAAAATATTAGAGGAATCCACATGCAGCAAAATCTCAGACATATGCCAAAGCAATATCTTCATTGATACAGCTTCTAAGGCAATGGAAACTAAAGAGAAAATAAACAAATGAGACTACATCAAAATAAAAAGCTTCTGTACAGCAAAAGAAATCATCAACAAAACAAGAAAGCCCACTGCATGGGAGAACATATTTGACAATGCTATCACCCATAAGGGTTTAATCTCCAACATTTACAGGGGACTCATATAACTTAACAAAAGGAAGATAACCCAACCAAAAAATGGGCAATGGACCTAAATAGATACTTTTTGAAAGAGGACATAAGGAAGGCGAAGAGACATATGAAAACATTCCCAAAGTCACTAAGTATCTGAGAAATGCAAATCAAAAAGACAGTGCGGTACCATCTCACACCTATCAGAATGGCTATCATCAACAAATCAACAAATGACAAGTGCTGGAG
>NW_006293067.1:220344-230460 GCF_000327345.1 Myotis davidii | reverse complement strand
AGGGTCGGGGTAAGTGGGAGAGATCAACCAAAGGACTTGTATGCATGTGAAGCAGGAATTTTGTGGGAATATAGGCAGGCTTAGGGAATTTTTAGAATTGGGTCCATGGAAAACACAGGGCTGCAGACTGGGAAAAGGTACATTTCCATAACACAAGGAAGCCAGGTGCAGTTACATCTCCATAAGACAAGGGAGCAGGAACAGTTGCATTTACATAAGACAAGGGAACTGGAAGTAGCCAAGGAAGGTCTATAATTATCAAATAAAGAGAAGGAAGCCCTTCATTCAGAAGGAGAAAAAGAAAGCCCAAAGGGAATAGGAAAACAATAAGGAAGGAGTGGGAGAGAACCTCACATGTTCCATGTGAGGTTCCACCTTTGAGCCCAGGAGTTACTGTAGTAACCAACCTGAAGGGGAATATTGGGCAATCAGAGGGGATATCAGGACACAGGATCTGCAGCCTTTATAAGCCATGGGGAAAAAGAACTCAGTGGGACCCTTTCCCCCTCCTTATCTTTGAGTTCATTCTGTGGGATTCTTCCCTCTCCCCACATGGGAGTCTCTATCTATTCTTCAATTAATTTCCACCTTTGCTATACCACTTTCTGTCCATGGATTCATTCTTCAAATCCGGTGGACAAAGAATCCAGGTTCCAGTCCAAAAATTCAGTATCACATGCATATTAGCCTAACCAATGGACACAGACTCCAGGGGGGTGAGGGCATGAGTGGGGGTATGTGGGGCAATGAGGAGGACATATATGTAATACCTTAATCAATAAAGAAAAAAAAAGTTCATTCAGTTAGAGGTTGGTGCCTTCCCACCTTTCAGGTTGTCAGTGTCACCTGTCTGGGTAGTGACCCTTTATCCTCGAGTGCAACCCCGCATTCTGTCCTCGGATTCCGCCCTCGGACATATTTAGAGCACTGATTCCATTATTGTCTCTAAGTGCCTTGGCAGCACAAAGGGTTTTATACTTGATGTGGACAGAGTAGTAAAGAGTGAAGGGGGATGCAATGAACTTCATAAATACACTAGAAAAGGTGTTGTATTACAAAAAGATTGACAATAAAACACTTTATCTCACAGAAGCACATTTGTCCTTGGCTGTACCAGTATTGTAATAATACATTCAGAGAGGAAATGTTTTGTTCCAAAATCTTCCTCTGATATATATGTCAAGAAGAGGTTTTGCATTTTCTCTTCGTGGAATTGAGACTTGGTGAAAAACTATCCCACTTATCTATAATTGTACTTTATGAAAACTTTCAAAATTTCAAGGGAGAATCTTTTTTATAATGCCAACATTAGTAAGGTTGAATGACCCCAGTGAATTATGTTTCGATCAGGTGTATTTTGTAAACTGCAGTAAAGATATTGAATTTGAAAATTAAAATTTCTGAAAACAAAAACAAGATACTCCACCCGACAGCCAGATGGTTTCACTGAAAATTCTACAAAACATTAAAAAAAAAGTTTACACAATCTATTCCACAAAATAGAGCAGGAAAAATGCTTCCCAATTTTATGTAGTTAGAATCACTACAATACCAAAACTAGACAGTAACTAAGAAAAAAGGAAGTAGAAGAAGAAATACAAACTATTATCTCTCATGAACTTCGGTGCAAAATTACTCAACAAAATACAGTGAGGCCTTGACTGATGAGTTTAATTTGTTCCATGACGGAGCTCGTAACTCAAATTACTCATATATCAAATCAAAAGTGAACGAGTGAGACACGTGATGCTGGGCTGATGTTGTGGCATTCACTGTGACGTTTGCTGCGCCACCTAGCGGTGGGGTATCTGAAGCTGGCTCATAACCCGAATTTTAGCTCACAACTCAAAGCAAAAAATCAGCCGAGAGATGGCTCGTATCTCGAAAAGCTTGTTAGTCGGGACACTCGTAAGTCAAGGCCCCACTGTACTTTACAGAAATGTTGTGTTAAATAACATTAAAATACTGTGTGTATGTGTAAAGCATCTAAAAAAGCATCTAAAAAGGTACTCAAGATAGCCTTAAAATAAAACTACACTAATAAGAGAGAAAGATGCAAATTGACTGTACCATCGTGATGCCCACCAGCCAATCAGGAGTGAGTATGCAAATTAACCCAACAAAGATGGTGGGTTAATTTTCATATACAGGCACTGAGAGGCCAGGGGCAGGATGTTGGAGCCAGGGTGATGATGCCAGCGTCCCACGCCCAGGCTGTGAGGGAAGGCCCGGCTGCAGACACAACACGGGGCTGCTGAGCTGGGGGCGTGCTCCTGTGCCCCCAGCCCAGTGGTTAAAATGAGGAGCTGCTGGGCTAGGATGTGCCCCTGCTGTGGCTTCCTTCATGCAGCAGTGGTGACGAAGCCCCCATGCCCGGCAGAGAGAGACAGAGAGAGAGAGAAAGATGTATGAGAGAAACATCAGTTGCCTCCCATATTTGCCCCCATATGATATCAAACTCGAAACCTAGGTATATGCCCTGACCAGGAATTAAACCACCAATCATTTGGTGCATGGGACAGTGCTCCAACCAACTGAGCCACACGGGCCAGGGCTATCTTGCACATTTTTTAAAAGCAAAGCTACTTCACAAAGCTCAAGTAAATCTAAGTTCATTAAGCTGTCTCTTCATTTTCTCCATCTAGGAATATAATTTCTCTTTCCTCTATCTTACAATATCACAATTACACTTATATAAATGGGAATTTTTCTTGTTCTTTGTTTTTTGCACGTAACATATTCAACAACTTAGACTATACCTGCCACTGGAATTTAACATTGTAAAAACAATTCATATTTTCACAGTATTAAATTCACACAAGCATCCTATATAATAAAGAGGTAATATGCAAATTGCCCATCACACCCTCACACAAGATGGCTGCCCCCATGTGGTCAAAGATGGCGACCCCCATGTGGTCACATGATGGCCAACACAGATGGCCAGCAGGGGAGAGCAGTTGGGGGTGATCAGGCTGGCAGAGGAGGGCAGTTGGGGGCAATTGGGCCAGCAGGGGCGTAGTTAGGAGTCGATCAGGTTGGCAGGGTAGTAGTTAGGGGGTGATCAGGCTGATAGGCAGAAGCATTTAGGGGCAATCAGGCAGGCAGGCAGGTGAGTGGTTGGGAGCCAGCAGTCCCAGATTGTGAGAGGGATGTCTGCCTAAACTGGCAGTCAGATATCCCCCGAGGGGTCCAAGATTGGAGAGGGTGCAGGCTGGGCTGAGGGACACCACCCCTCAGTGCACAAATTTCATGCACCGGGCCTCTAGTATTATAGTCTGTGCTAATTGTATGCTGTAGATTGAGTAAATAATACTTATCCCTAGCCTCTAGAATCAATGCATATTCTGGATATTTCTTGTGACCAATGTCCTATATACTTTAAAACTGAACAAAATAATGATTAATAATGTGCAATGGGCATTATAGAGATTGTTTTAGCATTATTTCTAAGTTTCGTTAAGAAAAACATGTGAATGACTGTATCACAATATTCATTTAGACTTCCCTGTTTTGTTACTGATTAGAATTGGGGCATGTTTAAAAAGTTACATTTTTTTCAATCTCTATGTTTCCTTTTTCCAATTAATAATTATGAAGACTACTTGATTAAGGTTTGCATCGTACATAATGTTATATACAATATATTTTGTTATTTATAAAAAAAATTCCCCTGTATAATCATTACTTGCTATTTGCTCCCTCATAAACTAGCTGGCTCTTTCTAATATCATGTATTTCGGAGGGGTGCAATTTGAGTGTTTTTAGTCTTTTAAGCAGTATTCAAACAATATAGTTAACATAAATATCAGCCAGCAACATGGCTTCATGTTTAAAAAATAAACTAAACCCCATAATGCCAAAAACACAGTAGAATTTAAAAAATAAAAATAAAAGATGCTGATTTCACTTTTTCTAGGTTCCCTGGAACTGATGTGAAATAACATTTATATTCATATTTCAGAATTTTAAACCTACAGGTGCCAAACATGAATTATAAGTACATTTAATATTCCAAATAATTTTAATGAACTTAGAATTGCAAGAATTATTTGTCTCTACTTCGTCTTGCCTTTTGCTATGTGCATTTTAATGTTAATGGGAATTTTGTAGAATGGGAACATAATGGAAGATATTACAATAGGAAGATATAAGTGTCTTTTTAGAAGTTTTTGTTTTTCCATCTAGTTTGGACCAGAACATTCCTTAACTCTAATAGCATTGTGAAAGAAGTGTGGCTAACAGATATGTCACCAAAGAAAAGTTTAATATTTGTACATTTTATCTTGAGAAACAATGAGCAAAAATGAGGAAGGAAAGATATGGTGGGATGATTCTAATACCAGTAACACATAATAAATTTATTGAATTGATTAAATAAGGATAAATTATATGTTAAATAAATGTTAAAGAAAATTATATTAATAAGCATTATACAGATCAAGACATTTATCTTCACAAGAATGTAGAAATTTGATGGAAAAACAACAAAGAGTATTTATTCTAATTCATAATTCATGCCTTCCTTTATAACATTGTAATATTTTACTATATTAAATGTAATTGGCATACAAAGCTTTAGAATGAGATAATTATTGGAAAGTAAATTGAGATGGGCTTTCTCCTATTGGTTTGGATATAGTTTTTTGTTAATCAAAATTGGTACTGCTGTATGTAATCATCTTTATATTCATGTAATTCAATTACTGTGAATAGAAAATTTGAATCAAGTAGTTTTTCAAGTCAATATGCACAAACATATTGAAACATATTTTGCATATATGATTGTTAAACTCCTACCCAAGGAGTTATTAATACATCCTGAGCAGCTGCTATTTCTTTTTTGAGGGAAGTGTGAGAATAAAATTTGACATGTTGCAAGCCACATGATCCAATTCAATAAGGTTGATTAATGAAAATGAGTCACTAATACCCAAATTAGTATATTATTAAAAGATATATAAATATGTATGTTGAATGCTAAATATATTTTCAAGATTCAAAGACTTAAAATATCCTGAAAGCTGTCAATAACAAAATCTTATAGTATTAAAAATTCACTTAATAAAATATTTTGTAATGTTGACAATTTTATTTCCACTAAGCTTTTCACTGTGATTTCAAAAATATGATGTTACAACATTATTCAAACACTATTAAAAAAAGCACTAAAACAGTTGACTTTTATTATTTTAAATTGAATTTTTAAAACTTAAGAAAACATAAAAATTTACCTGTTTTATTTCTAATGTTTATATATTTGATTTGAAGTTATGTTATTCTGTAATTATTAGTGAAATATTTTGTTATTTCCAATTTTATTTTCAAATTGAGTATTAGATATATATAAGGCATGCATTATTTGTGATTTTAGGCATAACATGTGTACATCACCTAAATTTTTAAAAATGTGGAGCAATTCATTTAACTTAAAAATATCAAAGTATTTGCATTGTGTAATTTTAAAAATATCTAGCTTTATTTTCAACTCATAATTATTTTATATACTTCAAATATTTTATGATTCATGTGCCTGTTACACTGAGTAACAAAATTATGACTTTCACTGAAAAATGTTAGTATATTAGCCATTTTTAAATTTTCTTTTGAAACCTTTTTTCTTAGTATTTTTCCTTTCACATGAAGAGTATATCTTAATTTCTGTTTTCTTTGTCCCTGGTTACTGATTATTACAAAAGAAAATCACAAATATTTGCTGACAGATTTCACTATTAATTAGTTTCCTAATCTCAGGCACCCTTCACAGATTGTTCTGGTATCTAATATCATGTAACAAACTGCCGAAGAACATGTTGTTACTCCTAATATAGCAGTTATCAGTCTAAATTTTGTACTTAGGATCTCAGACTTTTCTATCTCTGAATAGTTTGTTTTGTGTTTTATTTTCTTCTGCTTTTTGTGTTTGGGGTCCCTCCATGACAAATCTATGTATAGATTTTTTAAAATTATTATTTCTTAAAATTCTTTGTGAAATTTGATATTGTGATATTTATATATAAATTCTGCCTAATATATTTACAAGTATCTCCTATAATTTGATTTTAACATTCATTTAGAGCTTTTTTATATCACACACTAGAGCAGTGATGGCGAACCTTTTGAGCTCGGTGTGTCAGCATTTTGAAAAACCCTAACTTGATTCTGGTGCCATGTCACATATAGAAATTTTTTGATATTTGCAACCATAGTAAAACAAAGACTTATATTTTTTATATTTATTTTATATATTATTTTATATATTTAAATGCCATTTAACAAAGAAAAATCAACCAAAAAAATGAGTTCGCGTGTCACCTCTGACATGTGTGTCATAGGTTCACCATCACTGCACTAGAGGCTCCGTGCATAAAATTAGTGCACAGGTAGGGTCCCTAGGCCAGGCCGGCAATCAGGGCCAATCTGTGGGGTGACTGGCAGGACAATCAGGGGGCCCCACTGGCACCCACCTTGGCTGGCCTGGCACTGCCTGCTTGTCAGCCCAACCCCCACTGCTGATGCTGGTTGCCTCCCTCTCCAGGGCAACTGGTGGGATGATTGGGGGTCCCCACTGGAACCCACCTTGGCTGGCCTGGGGCCTGCCAGTTTGGGGGTAGCTCCTGCGTCAGCGGTCGCCAACAGGTGGTCCACGGGCCACTGGTGGTTCATGAGGTCTGAAAGGTTGACAACCGCTATCCTGCACTGAGTGTCAGCCCCCTAGTGGTTAGTGCACATCATAGTGACCTGTTGTTCCGCTGTTTGGTCAATTTGTATATTCGGCTTTTATTATATAGGATTATGTCACACACTTCAAAAACTTTTATCTTCAATTATTTCAACTTCCATTTAGCCATGTCTGTCCAATATTTATTCACCATGCATTATTAATACTGAATATAACTTTTAATTGAACAAAATAATTCATTTTATTTACTTTACTAAAGTAGACTTTTTATATATTCAGCAAGACCTTTTAAAAATCCGAGTCAATAATTTTAGTAGTAAATTCTTTTATGCTAAATTTAAAATTAAATACACGTGGTGAGAAAATTGAAGAAGATACCATAGGCCAATGTTAAGGAGCTTTTTCTCTCTATAACTTCTTCTAATATGTTAATGGTTTTAAATTTCACATTTAAGTTTTTAATCCATTTTGAGTTGTTTCTTGTGTATGGTGAGAGAACAAAGTCTAATGTTATTCCTTTGCCTTTGGCCACTCAATTTTCCCAGCGCCACTTACTAAAGAGCCTGTCCTTTCCCAATTGTGTATTCTAGGCACCCTTGTTGAAGATCAGTTGATATGCATGGGTTTATTTCTGGCATTTTAATCTTGTTTAATTGTTTAATATGTCTGTTGATTAGGAAAGTTATTGAATTTAGTCAAATGTTTTTGCTGTATCTATTGAGATTCTTAATTCCATTATTTAGTGTATAACATTGTTTGATTTGCATATATTGAAGCATTATTGTATCCCACGGATGACATGGTATATGATCCTTTTTATGTGCTTTGAATTAATTTTTCTAATTTTTTTTTTAACAATTTCGATCTATGTTCATCAGGCATATGGCCTTGTAGTTTCATTTTCTTTTGGTATCTTAGTTTGGCTTTTACATCAGGGTGACGCTGCTCTCATAAAGTAAGTTCTGACGTGTCCCTTCTTCTATTTTATATGAGTATAAGAAGGATATATATATAAGCAATAATATATAGAGGCACGAAAATTTATGCACTGGGGGAGTGGTGCTGCCTGTCCTGCCCCCTTTCGCAATGTAGGACCCCTCGGGTAGGATCCCTAGGCCTAGCCTGAGACCAGGGCCTATCAGGGCTTTCCTTCCTCAGCTGCTGGCAGCTGGCCCTTCCCCTGCCGCTGTCACTGCTTGCCATCTGTGCGGAGCTGCTCCCCTCCTCCCCTGCCACCAGTTGCCGCGCTCTGCAGGCAACACGTGTGGCCTGTGATCACTTGGCTGACCTGGGCCTCCCTCTGTGGGGTGATTGATGGCAGGGCCCCCCGATGGATCACCCCGCAGAGGGAGGCCCTGCTCACCCGCTGCAGCCCCATCAGCCGGGTAGCCTGGGCCTCCCTCTTTATTTTTTTTTTCTCCCCAACACCCAGAGACTACAGTATTTAGAAGTTACATGCAACAGCCATAACTGCTGAGTATCTGTTCATAACAAACAAACCATAGCATATTTATACGGTATCATATCGAGTGATTATAGAAATCCATTTATATATTGCTTGTATAAAATCTTTTTTTTTTGTAAAAAATATTTTTAAAAAAAGAAAGTATAAAAAACATGTGCAGTTGAAAGCCCTGCCAGGTCAGCCAGTCTGTAAACATTCAGTGAGTATGTGCTTTGGAAGGGCGCCGTACCTCGTGCCCACAGCAACTCCAGCAGGGCCCGTGAGGGTGGCCCCGGCTGCCACTCTGGGCAGGCCTGAGCTGGACCACGGTGGGTGGGCACAGCAGGGCCTGGCACTGTGCCCTTCTCCAGCCTTGCATCAGGGTCAGGGTCAGGGCTGGGGACAGGCAGATTGCAGTTTCACTCTGAGTTCAACGCTCAGCCTAATTTTGGTTGCAACTCATGGCTTTTCCTGACTGCTCGGAGGTCCTTTGGGTGGGTGCCCTGGCGGAGAGGCTGAGGAAGTGCCCACAGCTGCCTGGTTGGACATCTCTCCGGCCCAGAGCGTCTGTCCTGCTTCCTGCAAGCCTGGCCCCAGGCAGAACAGCCCTCCTCGGGGCTACTTTGGTCTCAGCACTTGGTCCTGCGTTTCACCAACCTGGGTTTCTTCCCCTGGTGTGGCTGATCTGAGTTCCGCCAAAAAGCCCAGCCCATGCTGGCTGGCTGAGCCTCACTGAAGAGTTTTTCATGCAGCAAAGAAGAGCCCTCGGGGACGCTCCTCCTCCCCCTTCTCCTCACCTCCTCCACCTCCTCTCCCTCCTCCCAGCCCATGGTCACTTCTTCTCCAGCTGCTCCAGCAGTGGGTTGCCTTCTGAGTCGGGGTCTTAACACTGTTGGTCCTGACGATGCAGGTGGGGCGATGCCAGTCAAGCATCAGGATGAGCTGCTGCCACTCCTGCTTCAGCTCCTCCATCTCTCTTTTCACAGGTTGAGGCCTCTTGCCCAGTTTCACCTCCAGGAAGTGCAAAGGGGCGATCATGGCCCCAACGTTGTGGATGTCAGTGTATTTCAGCTCCTCTGCAGTCAGGACCCAGCTGAAGAGTCCAATCAGGAGGCCGAGCGCTAACAAAAAGCCCACAGTCATGGCAGGGCCCGGGATCTGTCCAGGCATCATAGCAGGATGAATGGCAGGCCAGCCCTGCAGAAGCCACTGCGGAGGCTGGGACCCCAGGGCCTAGGCCAGGCTGCAGGCACCATGCCTGCTCAGGAGCTGCAGTGGCACCAGCCCCACTCTGCAGCCTCCACCACTGCCAGCGCCTCCCTCCCGTTGCAGCCCCCGAGCATCCCTCCCGCAGGCTGTGGCAGGCAACCTAGGTCTCCCTCTTTGAGACAATGGATCCTGGGGCTCTGCCTGCCTGCCTGCCTACCTGATCGCCCCTAACTGCTGTCCTGCCTGCCTGATCACCTCTCACTGCTTGCTGGGGGGACCGTGTTGGTTCTGGTCACTGGTCATTCAGGTTGTCTGCCATTTCGGTCGCTGGGCTTTTATTATATAGGACTAGAGGCCCGGTGCACAAAAATTTGTGCACTCGGGGGGGAGGAGGGTCCCTCAGCCTGGCCTGTGCCCTCTCGAAGTCTGGGACCCCTCGGGAGATAATACCCTGCTGTCTTAGGCCTGCTCCCAGGTGGCAGAGGGCAGGCCCAATCCCTAGGTGCAGCCCCTGGTCGGGTTCAAAGCAGGGCCAATTGGGGAGTTGGGGTGCGGCCCCCTCTCATGCACAGAGCAGGGTGGATCGGGAGGTTCCGATGCCACCCTCAGTCATGCTTAGGGTAGAGCTGATTGGGGGGTTGGGGCACCTCCCCCGTCACACTCAAGGCAGGGTCGATGGGGAGGTTGTGGCGCCACCCCATGTCACGCACAGAGCAGGGCCCATCAGGGGGGTGGGGCACTCCCCCCTGACACACTCAGGGCAGGGCCAATGGGGAGGTTG
>NW_006293067.1:196646-219791 GCF_000327345.1 Myotis davidii | reverse complement strand
AAACGGCGGGCTCAGAGCCCTCAGCGGCAGGCAGGGAACGTTTGGTTTCCTCCGTCACTGAAGCAAGCAAGCCTCATGTTAGTTTCAAGCTGCCTGGCTGCCAGCCACCATCTTGGCTGACAGTTAATTTGCATATCTCGCTGATTAGCCAATGAAAAGGGTAGCTGTCGTATGCCAATTACCATGTTTCTCTTTTATTAGTGTAGATATTTTTTAATGTTTAGTAGAATTGACTTGTAAAGCCATCTGATCCAGGCCTTTGCTTTTTTGGGAGGTGTTTGATTACCAATTCAATTTCCTTACCTGTTATTGGTCTGTTCTGGCCTTCTATTTCTTCTTGAATCAGTATTGGTAGACTGAATATTTCTAGGAATTTAGCTATGTAGTCTAGATTGTCCAATTTGTGTATAATTTTTATAATAGCTTTTATATATTTTTTAAAATTTTTCATGGAATTATTTGTGATATCTCTCTTTTTATTTATGATTTTTTATTTTTTTAGTTTTCTCTTTGTTTATCTTAAGTAGTTAAAGGTTTATCAATTTTGTTTATATGTTTAAATGACCAATTTTTTTATAATGCACCTTGGTCTAGATTTCATTTGATTTATTACTTTTGACTTCATTAATCTGGTCTATTTCCTTCTCCTGAGTTATGAAGTAATTGGTCGTTTTTTAAAATAAGGTTTCCACCTCTTTTCCTTTCTCGTTTTATTTGACACTCCCATAATGAATATATTGGTGCATTTTATGGTTACCCATAATTTCTGTAGACTTTCTTCACCCTTTTTCATTTTTCTATCTTTTTATTCCTCAGACTAGATAATTTCAGATAACCTGTCTTTGAATTTGCTGATTTTTCTTCTTTATCAAGTCTGCTTTTGAAGCTCTCTATTGATTTTTTCAGATCAGTTATTGTATTCAGCTGTAGAATTTCTATTCGTTCTTTTTGTTGAATTCCTCATTTCATCCATGTATTGTTTTTCTGGTGATGTTTACATGTCTAAATTTGTTCTCTTGTACCTCACTGAGTTCCTTTAATATGATAATTTTGAGTTGTTTCCAAGGAAGTCCATTTATTTCCATTTCTTTAGGATCAGTTACTAGATGTTAATTTTGTTCCTTTGCTGGTTTATTTCCCTGATTCTTCGTGATCCTTTTAATCTTGCATCAATGTCTGCTCATTTGAAGAAGGAGTTAGCTCTTTTGATTTTTAAATTGGCTTCAGCAGGCTAAGTCTTTCATCAGCTTGGCTAGAGAGTCTGGGCAGGCTTGTTTCTTGAGCCTGCTGGCAGGGAAGCTAATGCTAAGGTCTGCAGGAAAGAGGGCTTTGTGTTGAGTTTCATGGCCCACTGCTGAGGTTGTTATTAGAGTTTCTAATTATGGTTCTTACTTAGAATAATGGGTTATCTAAAATTTTCCTTTGGAAATTTTTTAAAGGTTATATTTAAATATAGCCTAATAAAGATTTAGATACAGAGATTGCAGGGACTTTAATTGTATAGATATTTTGTTTTCCATAAATCAGTATGTATTTTCTATGATTCTATAAAATTTTCAAATTTAATTATAAAATATCTCTTGATTTAAAAAGAAAAGCATGGATATAAACATTACTTCTACTTAAAGATATATTCCAATAAATTTAAGAAAAAAATATAAGTCCAATTATAAAAAAATATATATCTGCCCTTTAAGTTTGCAGGCTTAAATACTAAGTTTAAACAAAATTCAATTCTACATGTTGCATTGCTATGATAATTTAATTATAATCAAATAATTAAATATAATAAAAATGTATATTTTTAAAATTCATACAACTTTAAATGGTTCTTAAAGAAAAAAATTAAAAAAATTTCAAGCTAAGTGATTTATTTTCACATGAATTATTACATTTCAGATATTCAGAGGTGATAATTATCTCTTATTATTTAGTGTGTTATAGCATACTAGAGGCCCAGTGCATGAATTCATGCACAGGTGGGGTCTGGCCACCCCACCCCGATGGGGGCCAGTCGGGTCAAGCCTGTGGAGAGGAGGGGACTTGGGATGGGGGGGGGAGTAATTGGGGGTGGGGCCAACCAGGGGGAGGAGCCACAAGTGGTATGGCTACAGTATGATTCATAGCGACCTGTCATTCCAGTTGTTCCAGTCATTTCATTGTTCTGGTTGTTTGGCTTTTATATAGATAGATTGTTGATTGATTTCATGGGTTTTTATGTACTAATTATTTGCTTTAATATTTGGTTGGAAACACTAAGTAATAATAAAGTGATCCTAATGAGATAAATAAAATAAAGTGATCTTATATGAAATGTAGTTATTTTATAATTGAAAGAAAATTTTAGAATGACAATGTGATTAAAAACAGATAGAAATTAAAAATTGTAGCAGTTAGTTCTTCTAACAGTGAAGAGGTCATTGGAGAGCAAATAAAAAGGCACGGCAGGAGATAACCACAAAGACATAATATCTTGAAATCAGATTGATGGAAGTAACTCTTGATCACCCACAGGCACCCCAATTATCTAGAATTATTATATCAATTAAGCACCTGTCTGTACAGTTGAGTGTTATTATGCTTGATTTGATAAGATGGGAAAGTCCCAATTTAGAGAACTCCCTAATTAAACATGGTTTGTGTAGAACAGTCTGATTACTCCAAAAATATCATTTTTGTACTACTTCTATATAATTTTGATCCATTACTTATCATATTTTCAGTTATGTGATATTTTGTTATAGATATTTTGTAACAGTAAAGAAAAAAATAACACTTGCAGAAATAGTCCATGTATAGCTAATCCATTTCTATTACTACTAAACTACAGCAGTTTTTATAAGATTACATTATCTGATTATTTTTGTTTTATTCATTTTTTTTACTTTTCATATACTTTAATACATTTATATTTTAAATTTCCTAAAAATCATAGATAGCCATTATATCTGTGTAACTTCTGTGAAGTTGATGCAAGTTTGTTCACTTAGTACAGATTGCACTCCTGTTATATTTTACAAGTTAATTAAAACTGGTTAGATAAACTGGTTAAAATTGAGATTTTCAAATGGAAATCAAAAGGGTTTTAATAATTTGGAAGAAGAGCATGCCGTGTTAACTGAGAGAGATGTGTCATTAGAACAGAATGAAATTGTGTAAGGACTTGTTTCCAAGCAAGCCTCTGACCCCTATCGTATCAACAGAAATTTAAACTTAAATTTATATTGCATAACACATTTCATCAAAATATGCCAGCTTAAAATACCAACAATGGCCTGTTCTGCCTTGGCTGCGGCCAGGGCACCTGTGAAAAAGCTTGTGGGGAATGGAAGGAAAACAAACAAAAAAGCAGTCTCTGAAGTTTACCTTTGACTGCACCTACCCTGTAGATTTTGAGCAATTTCCTCAGGAGAAGATCAAAGTGAATGGGAAAACTATGACTCTCAATAAAAGGGTTTCAACCATTTAAAGGAGCAAGAGCAAGATTACTGTTATTTCTGAATTGCCTTTTAGTAAAAAGTATTTAAAATGTCTCACCAAAAAGTACTTGAAAAAGAATGATCTACGTGATTGGTTGCATGTAGTTGCTAACAGCAAAGATTTGAATTGTGTTTATATCTAGATTAACCAGAATAAAGAAGAGGAGAGAGATGGAAGGTTATCTGGAATATTTTGAATGAGTTTCTGAATGAAATTTAGGAACCCCCCCAAAACAACCCACCCCCCTAAAAAAACCCACCAGTTATTACTTATTGTGTTATATGGGTTGGAAATTTTAGTATTGGTTACTGGGAGGTTCTAGATGGAGTTCTCCATGAGACTACAGTAGATATCAGCTGGGCTGCAGTTTTCTTAAGGCATAGATGCATCTGGGGAATTAATTTCCACAGAAGAGTAACATGACCTACTTGGGAAGTTGGTGTTGTCAGTTTGCTGGGAGCCTTGTTTCTTCTGTGTGAGGCTAATTGGGTGTCATCTCATCATGAAAGCTAGCAATCACTAGAGCAAGAGATTCAAACAAACTGGAAGTTTCAATGTTTTAATGACCTCTCCTCCTATTGCATTGATCACGTAGAGACAGCCATCCTAGACAGTGGACAAGACTGCACTGTGACATCACTAGGTAAGGAGATCATTATTTTAACCACATTGGAGGCTGGCTATCTCAATAGCTTAACGATACCAGCCCGAGTTCTTTTGCTGAATTTTCAAGGTTCAATTTCCAATTCTGTCATTGATTGTGTGACTTTCAACAACATACCCTGATTTTTAAATATTTTAAATAACTATTATGAAGTAAATGATATTGTATTTTTATGAGGTTTAATGAGCTGATATTTGAAAAGTGTTTTAAAAAGAGCCTGGAATACAGTAAGTTTTCTATATATGTTTGTTATTTTTGAATTTACAGTAATATAAAAAGTAAATAATTTTATGTCATTTTCTAGAGGTAAAAGCATAAAGCTTGCCTGAACATCTCACTGCCGCAGACCAATTCCAGCATGTCATAAGTTTAAGCGTTTCATCAAAAGGTTGATGAAACTTGGGGACTCAACAGGGTTGAGTCACAGATGTAGTCATCTGTTGGGAATGGCTAAAGGCATTTCCCCAAACCTGAATAGGAAACTGATTGTGGCTGCCAGACAGTTAAAGGGCATCGTCATCTACATGTTATTGCCTCGTACTGGCCAAACACCTGAACAGCCATAGGCTAAGACAAAGAGGGACTCCTCAGTTCCTTTAGCTGAAGGTCCTCTGATCCCCAATGCCTTTCAAAATTATATCTAGTCTCCGGACTCTTTATTAGTCTCTGGATTTCTATGTCATCTACTTGCAGCCCCTTTTCCAGATTCCTGAACCCTTCTTGAAGCTGGGACATAAACCCCGGCATAAATGGATGCCCAAAGTGGGACTTTCTGAACCCTAGAGCGACAACAATATCTCACATTCATATACTTTTGTTCATTACATAATTTTTGCTTGACTATTTTTTAAAAAGCTATGAAATAGATTATCTGCCATAAATAAGAGAAAAATGATATAATAGATACATTTTTATAGCTGGAGAAACAAAACATAAAAGTTAAAGCTCATAATATTATCCCTCACTTACCAACCTTGTATATTTAGCAAAACAAAAACAAAAAGTCTTAAAAACTATATTTAGAAAAGCAAATATGTTAGAATAGTATGATTTTCACTACCATTTGCATTGTCAATCTTGGAGTTCAACATACATTATATATCATGAAAGATATTTATGAATCAAAATATTCAAAGAGGTCTGAGCATGATCAAAAATATAAAATCAACAATTAACAAAACACACCAAAATCAACACAAAAGTGTGTGGTTAAGGCTAACACTCAGTTTTGAATTTCAAGTGAGGAGAGAGGGAATGACAGAGTTTGAAATAATTTCTTGTTCATGCCTGAGATCATTTCCTGACAAAATGAAAATATGCTATAAACTGAAAATACTCTCTATAGTTTATGCTAAATGTAGATGCCTGCCAAGAATGACAATGTTAAATAAAATACGTCTTGAAATAGAACCCACTGCCAATCGCTTTCCTTTGCTATTAATCTTAATTCACTGGTGAATTGGCTTAGCAAGAATCATATATTTTCATAACCATCCTTAGTAATTGGAAGAAATTAGAAAAAAAACAAGCCAATATAAAAGTATAACTCATAAAAATGTATGGGAGTATTTAAAACAGAAACACTGAATGAGAGTAAAATTTACATCCATTTGCATTCATAAGTTAGTACCACCAATGACTCCAGTAAAATTGAATTCCTTGTTCCAACCATAATCAGCTATATTTTACATCAACAAATTTTGTATCTCAACATCTATCACAGAATGAGGGAACACATTTTTCTGAATTATACTCATCCTCTGTAAATCATACAATTTATAGGTAAAATCACTGCAAATGTTTTGTTTTAATGATTGAGAACAAAAGTGACAACAATAATAACACTTGTGTGAACACATACAGTCAACCAACATGTGCTTTCTCTTGGTGTATAGAGTGGTCTATGCTTAAGACTTAACAGAGCAACATAAAAAGTGTTTTAATTAAGTACCATGTTTTCTCAAAGACACACTATAGCTACTCACATCAATTTGCCTTTTTTCTACTAAGTCCAACTCTACCCCCAACCACCATTCTTTAATATGCATTTATGTGTTTGAGTTATTGAAGGCTTGTGTTTTGTAATATGCAAAACTTTATCTAGCATAGGTCTTCATTCATAGAGGTTAGTCAACAAGTACTTATAGAATGAATCAATGTTGGGATCCATAAAAGAATGACTCCATTAACACTGCCATCTTAAATCATTAAAAAGTATAGGGCATGCCGTAACCGGTTTGGCTCAGTGGACAGAGCATCGGCCTGCGAACTGAAAAGTCCCAGGTTCGATTCCGGTCAAGGGCATGTACCTTGGTTGCAGGCACATCCCCAGTAGGGGGTGTGCAGGAGGCAGCTGATTGATGTTTCTCTCTCATCGATGTTTCTCACTCTATCCCTCTCCCTTACTCTCTGTAAAAAAAATCAATAAAAATATATTTTAAAAAAGTATAGTGCAATACCTGCACTTGATGAGTAAACTGGTGCATATGAAGTTTAATGTATTCATTTAACAGTGCTTTATCTTATAAAAATATTTTAATAGAAAAAATGCTATGCAATACTGTCTATAAAATTTATTTATTTTTCCTGTCAGTCATCTAACTGATTTTCATTTAAATAAATCACAAAATATTAAAATAAAAATAATATGGAATACAATTAATTAAAATAGAAATAATTACTTAATATAGAATGCTCTTTTTTTCAAAAAGTATTTACAGTCCTGGCCATTATGGCTCAGTTAGTTGAGTGTCGTCCCATGCACCAGGAGGTCACTAGTTCAATATACGGTCAGGGCACATGCCCAGGGTGTGGGCTCAATCCCCAGTATGGGGTGTGCTGGAGGTAGCTGCTCAATGGTTCTTTCTCATAGAAATCTCTCTCTCTCTCTCCTTTTTCTCTCTAAAATCAATAAAAACATATTTTAATATGTTTTTATTGATTTCAGAGAGGAAGGGAAAGGGTGAGAGAGAGAGAAACATCAATGATGAGGATGGAGCTTGCAACCCTGGCATGTGCCCCAACCAGGATTCGAACTGTGAACTCCTGGTCAATGCTCAACCACTGAGCCATGCCAGCCAGGCAAAAACATATTTTAAAAAAATAAAAAAGTATTTGCAAAAATACTAGTATGTTGATAAGAGGCAACAGTTAACATTATATTACACTAGCACCTTTTGAGAAAAAAGAATCATAAATCTATCTGCTTCTTCAGTAAGCATTCCTAATGCCTACTTCTTCTCAATTAGGGACAGAATTTAGCAATATTTTAAGCAACTTCACTCAAATAAATACCTTCATGACTTCACATGGGGAACGGTTTATTGCATAAAACACTAACTGTAAAAATTATTCATAAGTAGATTAAAGCAAAATTGAAATATTTCAGTTATTAAAGAATATGTCTCACCCTGTAAAATAACATAAAAAAGGAGAAGTTGTATACTAAGTAGAAGTTTAAAGCCAAGAATACTCATTCTAAACTCCAGCTTAAAGACAGGAACCTGAAGTTAAATCCAAAGGAAGAAAGAAATCTGCATACCAACTGGGAACTATATCTAAACAAAGAAACCCACTGGTTCAATCTGGTGTATAGTCTAGAAAGGCTACTTATTTTTCTTCTTTGTTTTTAAGCTAACTTTTTAATTTTTTTAATTGATGACAGTATTACAGATGTGCTCTATTTTTGTTCCCCTTTTTCCTCTTCCACCCAGCCCTCACCCCACCTTAGGCCTTTGCCATATTATTGTCATTATAGAGGGACTATGCATATATAAGGTGTCCCCCCAAAAATGTATATACACACTCTGAATAATTATAATGGCAGTGTTTATTAAAATATGTTTCATTTTCAAAATTGAGCTATCAGTTATTACAGTGTTTATACATTTTTTGGGGCACCCTGTATGTTCTTTGGTTGATCTTTTCCTGTCCCCCTCAGCAACCTCCCGTCTAGATCTATCAATCTGTTCCATGCCTCCATGCCTCTGGACCTATTTTATTCATCAGTTTATTTTATTCATTAGATTCCCCTTATAAGCGAGATCATGTGATATTTGTCTTTCTCTGGCTTACTTTACTTAGCATAATTATCTCCAGGTCCAACCATGCTGTAGAAAAGGGTAAGAGCTCCATCTTTTTCACAGCTGCATAGTATTCCATTAAGCAAATGTATCCATTCATCTACTGGTGGGCACATAGGTTGTTTCCAGGTCTTAGCTATTGTAAATCATACTGCTATGAATGCAGGGGTGCATCTATTCTTTCTGATTGGCAAGTGCTGGTGGGGATGTGGGTAAAAAGGTACACTGCTGGTGGGAATGCAGACTAGTGCAGCCACTGTGGAAAATAGTATGGAGTTCCCCCCAAAAAATTAAAAATGGAACTGCCATTTGACCCAGAGATCCCACTTCTGGGAGTATACTCTAGGAGGGCTATTTCTAAGTGAAATAATACATAGCAGCTAAATCCAGGGTTACTTTTTTTTTTTCTTGGCACTTGCACAAAGGTGGCAATAAGAAAGGTGGCTATTACCCTCCTATTATATACTTGAGGCCCAGTGAACAACATTCATGCACTGGGGGGTGTTGGGGTCCCTCAGCCTGACCTGCACCCTCTCCAATCTGGGAGCCCTCTGGGGAGCCCTCTCAAATCCAGGAGTTTCTGTCTGCAAAACTATGATTCCCAGCATTCCTGGTGCTCCCCACACTCTGGGCTTCTGCTTCAGGTTCTAGGTCTGCCACCAAAACTACTATTCCCAGAATTCCTGATGCTCCCTGCACTCTAGGTTTTCCCTTCCTGCTCTGTCTCCATCCCATGGCCTCCTACTCTGCCAAGTCCTCCAAGCCTCCAGCTCTCCCCCTCTGCTCTCCCTCTGGTGGCTTGGGGAGCCAATTTCTCCAAGCCGCTCCACTCCCCACCAGCTCTCCTGCAGCTCTCCGCCAGGCACCTGTGTATGCAAATTAACCCACCATCTTTGTCAGGTTAATTTGCATAATCATGCCTGATTGGCTGGTGAGCATAGTGGAGGGACAGTCAATTTACATGTCTCTCTTTTATTATATAGGATGCCTCTGTATCTCAACCTAGTTTTCCTAAATAGGACTATCACAATTTAAAATTCCTTCTTAATCCAAATAGGGTTTATGGTATGAAAATTCCAAAAACTTTAAGGATGTGTAATTCAAGGGTGAAAAAAATTGCTGCATATGAACATCAAAGGGGCAATTTTTCTGCACAGAGAAAGAAGCAACACAGATAGATGAGAAATTCACAGATTCACCATTGTCAAACGTCAAAGCTTTTCCTTAGCTTCAGGAATGTCTCTATTCTATATTCTGGACCAAAAAATAGAGTCCATCCTGACTAATGGATGTTCTCCATTTCTTACAAATGACAATGCTGCTTAAAATATCCGAAAGAGAGAGCTGTTTCAGTTTAGGATGTAGAAAGTCACATTGAAGATTACTTAGTAATCCTGGGTGTTCTTCTGGAGTGATGAGAATGTCGTGAAGTTACAGAGACATGATGGTCACATAACACTATGAATGTCCTACAGGCCACTGAATTGTCCACATTAAATGGTTCATGGTATGCTATGTGAATCTCACCTCAGTTAAAAACATCCAAGGTGGTTAAGAAAATAAGAGAGAAACCATTTCTCCCTCTTAAAAATTCAATACTAAATTGACAGAAAAATATGAATATCTATGCTTTCATTTATGGTGTATAAAATATATCATTTTTTTTTAATATATTTTATTGATTTTTTACAGAGAGGAAGGGAGAGAGATAGAGAGCCAGAAACATCGATGAGAGAGAAACATCGACCAGCTGCCTCCTGCACACCTCCCACTGGGGAGGTGCCCGCAACCCAGGCACATGCCCCTGACCGGAATCGAACCCGGGACCCTTCAGTCCGCAGGCCGACACTCTATCCACCGAGCCAAACCGGTCTCGGCTAAAATATATCATTTTTATCAGAGAGATACACAATTATTATTTGAGTCTAGGTGGTAATCCAGTCATTTTGTCCTACCCAGTATATTTAATAAGAGTTATTATTCTTTAAAAAATCTAATCTAGCCCTGACTGGTTTGGCTCAATGGATAGAGCGTCGGCCTGCAAACTGAAGAGTTCGGGGTTTGATTCCAGTCAAGGGCATGTACCTTGGTTGCAGGCACATCCCCAGTAGGGGGTGTGCAGGAAGCAGCTGATCGATGTTTCTCCCTCATCGATGTTTCTAACTCTTTGTCCCTCTCCCTTCCTCTCTGTAAAAAATCAATAAAATATATTTTAAAAAATCTAATCTAAACAGTCAAAGCTGAAAAGGAAATATCCTCTAATGAAAATTGAATTTTTACTTCTGCTTCTCAGGCACTTTAATCATTCAGTGTGTATTGTTGCTGGACTTAAAAATTGTTTGTGGGCAAAATAGCTGACAGGCAAATATTCTCAAAAGTGTTCTAAATTAGCACTAATTTAAATCACCTCTATTATAAAAGGCTTTCTTCAGCAGATCTGGAAAGTTTATATAAGATTTTCTGCTGGACTATTTAAATGACAATCTCATCTGGAAAGAGTATTATATGACTAGCAGGCAGGAACAAATAGCAAATTGAGAATTTTGCAGAAGCATATTTATATATGATTTTTTATACTTACACACACACACACACACACACACACACACACACACTTGAACAAAACCAATGATAATTTAAAGCTATCAAAATCATATGGAGCCCAGCCAGTGTAACTCAGTGGTTGAGCACCAACCCATGAACCAAGAGGTCACTGGTTTAATTCCAGGTCAGGGCATATGCCCGGGGTTGTGGGCTTGGACCCCAGTAGGGGGCATGCAAGAGGCAGTGATCGATGGTGTTTCTCTCTCCCAGATGTTTCTCTCTCCCTCTCCCTTCTTCTACCTGTAAAAATCAATAAAAATGTATTTTTAAAAATCGCATGGAGATTCCAAGTATGATGCAAAAAGAAGTAAATAAACATGTACCTTTTAGTGTGTTTCGAAGGAACTAGAAATTTTTTCAATAGCTCTCTGACTATAATCCAAGTATCTGGAACAGCTTTCTATCATACAGTAAACACACCTATATAGGAAAAAAATAACTACTTAATTACCATGAACTTTAAACTAATTTTGTATCAATGGCATTAATAACTTTAAAAAGATTTCTGCGAAGAAGCTGAAAAATAACTTAGGCATGCAGACATCTTTGACGTTACACAAAGACAGCCATTTTGTATCAATGAACTCACATTAGTAGAGTTCAAAAGCATTAACCTCTAATTTAAAATGACATTTAATAAGTCAACAGTAAAAATAAATGCATCTGGACATGGAATTTATAAGGTGCCTATTACACACAAACTAAGAAAATTAGATTGTGCCATTTATACCATTCCAGCTTTTGATCTCAGGGATGTAAACAAATAAAGTGTACATAAATCATGGTTATGCTGATAATGATTTTTATAAAAATTTAGGGAAATAAAAACATAACCAAATTATTTATATATCATTCCTCTTAAAATGTTGTTGACGATATGTAATAATATAGAAACTAAGAAGAGTAGTTGAAAAATATCTTAACATCTCTAAATACTACCTGTTACCTTCAATACTACAATTCTGCACCAACACAAAATCATTTTTATCCTATAATTTTGTGATAATCCTCTTAGAGTAACTCTTCTTCTGGGTTGCTCCCATTTTATTTCTTCTTAATGCAGCTATTATAATCCTCTTAAAATTTAAAGCAGATCATATCTCTCCTGTGCTTGCAATTATATACTGTCTTCGCATCTCATTTCATGCTATAGTCATTAGACTGACCTATAGACTACACAACAAACCTGGTTCCATGCTATTTCCCATTTCAGTGACTTCATCTTTTATTTGATTCCGCCTTGTTCACTTTACTCCTAGCAAAGTGTAGTGACGTCTAACAGTGAGATATTTGCTGGAACAATAGAAAGGGTTGATTTATCAATAGTCTAGAGTGGAAGACGACAATGATGCCATTTTCATGAAATATAAGGTGGTCAGTTTTTCATGTGTTAAATTTAGGAAAACTAAATATTTAAATGGATATCCTGAGTTGGCATATAAACACCAGCTAATAAATGGTTTTTGACTGAGTTTATCACATAGGAGACTACCTAAGGTGTCCTTGGACACTGTATGTTTATTTTCTAGTCCATACATATATTTAGCATGTGGAGGAAGCTTTACATTGGTTTCCATATTGCACCTTTGTGTTAGGAAGTCCTAGAAGAAAGCCTCTCAAACTACTAATCCTCTGGCCAAGACAGTATATCCAAAGCAAAAGCGCATTCTAGAAAGATTTACATAGAAAACATCAAAATCAAGAATCTTAAAGATGCAGAGACTTGTACTCATCATTGCTCCTTTTAATCCACTCTCCAGAAAACAGAAGAGTACAACAACATTAATCATCGAAGAGACAAAAATGCTGTTTTACCAGATGTTATATTTTATCTGCAGCAGATCAATACATCCTCTGACATTTTGTATGTAGCTTTTAGTTTGGAAAATGTTTTTTTTTTCCTTGATACCCTTTAACAAGAAGGATTTTTAAAAATCATCTTTACAAGACAAATTTAGTAGTGTATCTTCAATGTCGTGTTGTAATATTCTGCCTCCTCTTCTGTTCTTGGATATAATATATTCTGTAGGGTTCTTAATCATTCTGATATTCTGTGTTAATGACTTAATAAGTGACTAGAAATTCTGTTAGTTCAGAATGTGCCTCAAAGCAAGAAAGATCTCTTCGGTAAGAACAGGATGCAGAACAGGCTGTTTTGCTTTAGCACCATGGACCCTGCAGAACCAAGGTGAGACAGATGTGCGTTGTTGAGGTGCAAGTTGTGTGACAGCCCATTAAAAGAGTAGTGTCTCAGGTTCCTAGTGTGCTGAGACAAAACCATGCCCTCAATGGCACAAAACAAACTTCCTCTGTAGGAACAGTTAATAGGATAAAAATGGTAGAGAATGTGTGTTTGATCATAGGACACATATTGACTATGTAAGCATAGCTTTCCACTATGGCACTGGGTGTTATTGCATTCACTGATTCATAATTTTAGGAAAGCATGTGAAAATCCGCTATACTATGGAAGTGGTACATTTGAAACTAGCCTTAAACAGATGTAGAAAAATGGGGCTCAAACTCTCAGGTCATTAATTTCCTCTCTAGTGAGAAATCAATATTAAAGCATGCATTAAGGCCCCTTTCCTATCCAATTTGAATGGAACAGTAAGTAGATTGCTCTGCCCATCAATATATCTATGTAAGTCTTTGATCTATTTTGAATTAATTTTTGTACATGGGGACAAACTGCAATCCAGTTTCATTCGCTTGCATGTGGCTTTCCAGTGTTCCCAGCACCATTTATTGAAGAGGCTATCTTTACTCCAAGGTGCATTTCTGGTTTCTTTGTCGAAAATTATCTGTTCATATAGGTGTGGTTTTATAGCTGGGCTCTCTATTCTGTTCCATTGACGTGTGTATCTGTTTCTTTGCCAATACCATGCTGTTTTCATTATCGTAGCTCTGTAGTATATTTTGAAGTCAGGTAGTGCAATACCTCCAGACTATGGAAGTGGTACATTTGAAACTAGCCTTAAGCAGATGTAGAAAAATGGGGCTCAGACTCTCAGGCCATTAATTTCCTCTCTAGTGAGAAATCAATACTAAAGCATGCATTAGGCCCCTTTCCTAGCCAATTTGAATGGAACAGTGAGTAGATTGCTCTGCCCATCAATACGTCTATGTAAGTCTTTGATCCATTTTGAATTAATTTTTGTACATGGGGACAAAGTGCAATCCAGTTTCATTCGCTTGCATGTGGCTTTCCAGTGTTCCCAGCACCATTTATTGAAGAGGCTATCTTTACTCCAATGTGCATTTCTGGTTCCTTTGTTGAAAATTATCTGTTCATATAGGTGTGGTTTTATAGCTGGGCTCTCTATTCTGTTCCATTGATCTGTGTATCTGTTTTTCTGCCAATACCATGCTGTTTTGATTATCGTAGCTCTATAGTATATTTTGAAGTCGGGTAGTGCAAGATACACTACTAAATTAATCTTCCCCATCCTAGAAACCTAAGTGCAAGAACCTTGTTCTTTTCTTTTCAGGATTGTTTTGGCTATTCTGGGTCTTTTGTGGTTCCATTCAAATCTGATGATTTCTTGTTCTATTTCTTTAAAAAATGACATTGGGATTCTGATGGGGATTGCATTAAATTTGTATATTGTTTTGGGTAAAATGGCCATTTTAACTATGTTGGTTCTCCCAATCCATGAGCATGGGATATTTTTCCAGTTTTTTTTGTCTTTTTCAATCTCTTTTAATAATGTTTTGTAATTTTCAGTATATGGGTCTTTCACATTCTTTATTAAGTTTATTCCTAGGTATCAGAAAGCCTTCTTAAGCAGCACAGTCTGAGAATTTACAGAATGCCTTATTCAGATCAAAAGGCTAATCTATACTAATAAAAGTGTGATATGCTAATTAGAGCGACTGTCTTCTGGACTCCTTCCAGACAAAGCCGCAGCAGCTGCCTGAGGCTCAGGCAAGCCATGGTGGTTATGAGAGCCGAGGCTCAGGCCGCGGTGGTGGGGGCAGAGGTGTGATGGGGGTGTTGCCTTCCTATGAGAATTTACAGAATGCCTTATTCAGATCAAAAGGCTAATCTATACTAATAAAAGTGTGATATGCCAATTAGAGCAAATGTCTTCTGGATGTCCTTCCAGATAAAGACAAGGGGGTGATGAGGGCAGTGCCTTCCCCTGACTAGCAGGTCGCCTCCCACAGAGGGAGGCCAAATGGTCAGTAGAACATCCTGCGCAGCAGCTGCCTGAGGCTCAGGCAAGCCACGGTAGTTGTGAGAGCTGAGGCTCAGGCCGTGGCGGTGGCCGGCAGTGGCTGCAGCAGAGGTGTGATTGCAGGACAAAGCCACGGGGGTTGCGCCTGCAAGGGCCGAGGAGGGCCAGCAGCCATGGTAGCCAGCAGTAGCAGCAGCAAGGGGGTGATGAGGGCAGTGCCTTCCCCTGACCAGCAGGTCGCCTCCCACAGAGGGAGACCAGATGGTCAGTAGAACATCCCCTGAGGGCTCCTGGACTGTGAGAAGGGGCAGGCTGATAAGATGGGCCATACATGCCCTGAAGCCCTCCCACGGTCCTTACCTGGCCCTGATCGTGCACCAGTGGGGTCCCTCAGCCTGACCTGCACCCTCTCGCAATCCAGACCAATGTGTCACCTGAGAACTGCCCTCTCAAAATCTGGGTCCCCTTGACTTGGGGGATGTGGGAGAGCTGGTTTTGGCTTGATCCTGCAGACCACTCCCCTCGAGAGGGCGCCAGACACAGGGCTCATGGCTGGCAAGCACTGCTATGGTGGCACAAACCTCTCCTGATTGGTCCTGATTGGGTGGTGCACCAGGCCTCTAGTTTTATCATAAAGAATAAACAATAGTGGGATCACAATTATGTGGTTCACTGATCTTACCACATATCGCATTACTGAAGGGCAGCAAGACTATTAAACCTGGGCCTGTATGATGGCTCATTAAAGAGAATGCACCTTGAAAATTCAGATGCTGTCCTACAAATTCCAATGTATGTCCTGAATTACCAGTGAATGCATAGTGTTGTGTTTCACATGCCACAATATATACATGAGGTCAAGAAATTAAGGGAATAAGGGAAGTTTTGTTCCTTATACTATTATGCCCAGGGACCTACTTCTGAATATTTTGTTCCCCATCCTAGAAACCTAAGACCTTGGCAGATTAAATTTCTTGATCTCTTGAGAAGTGCAGGGCATTTCTGTCCATGGTAAAGGACTTCACTCATGTGGAAGTTAAGCGGTGATGCTAAACTGAAAACTTTGGATTCTGCATGCCATCAGGTATGTCAGTGTGTGGACACAAAAATTTATTCTGGTTTCCATGAAAAACTAGATTAGTTACTAAATAATGGACAGGGCAAGATTTTATATGAAACTGAGGGGATTCAATGGGGTGTGTCTTGGTGCTTTCATGTTGTTCTAATTATGAATAATGAATTACAGCATTCATTGCCTGAGAACATTATAGCTTCAAAGGCTCAGTGCCCACAGGCAAGCAAATGATACCATTTGAAATGATATCTAAGCATAAGGAAAATCTAAATTTTTGGTTCAGTAGAGAAATGATGAATATCAACTACAAATTTAGAATTACCTTCAGCTGCTGGCCATAGCTTGGGTTGCCATCTCACCTTAATTATTTTAAGATATTGCAACTGGCCACCTCTTTGGAGGATTGAATTTTCACTTATTCTATCATGAAATATGTGTGTACATGTTACTCTCATATTCTTAGAAGAGAGCTAAAACCTATAGGAGAGTGCTAATTAATCTGAGTGTTGCCAGGGAAAGACTGTATCCCAATCATAATATTCCCCTGATTAATTTGATGCCTCCAGTCTCTTCATCCTGCTCATCGAAAAGCATCCCCTATTGCCATCGTGATGTAATTTCTGATCCTTAGTAGCATTCAGAATACTCTGGGCTGAGGGGAGGCATCTCTGTTCTCCTTGTAGAACTGAGCCAGAGCTGACAGTCATGATTTTCCAGTCCAGATAGACTCAAGAACCTCTACTTCTAGTATCAGAATATAGGTCATATGTCAGGTGAGCTATAAAGTTACTCAAGGGAATGGTCAATAATCCCACAAATTTTTCCTAGAAGTACGGGGCAATTAGTACTTCTCAGACAAACATTGACCAAATAATTTTTTTAATAACAAAAAAGGCAAAAGAAGCCAGGGGGATAAAGCCCTCTCTCTTTCTCTCTCACTCTTGCCATCAGATTGTTGAGAATGGGTAAAGAAGTAGCTGTCACTCATGGCAACTGGAAGGGTAGTCATCTGATAATCTGTGTGGTTTACATAGTGGCTTTGTTGTTGTCTCCATTCAGGAAAGATTATAGAGTCATGCTGTTTTAGTATTACTTCATCATAGTCAAAGAGTGACCTGGTCTGATTGGTGACTTAGGAAAGTGTTTATGTTCAATAGGTGACTGTCATTGTTTAGTTATGAGCGACAAGACAGCTCCTTGCCAAAACAAAGGTCTATTAGT
The DNA here is from genome assembly GCF_000327345.1 of Myotis davidii. Lineage (NCBI taxonomy): Eukaryota > Metazoa > Chordata > Mammalia > Chiroptera > Vespertilionidae > Myotis > Myotis davidii. The sequence continues at coordinate 202,484 of NW_006293067.1, read as the reverse complement.
ACCAGTCCAGCTTCTAACTATCTCTTTCTTATAGCAGTAGCAGCTAGTTATCATTATTATCCATGAGTCTATGGGTTAGCAGCGAAATTCTTCACACACAGCATGATTCACACCTGTGTCTATAGTTAGGTGTGAATAGAGAGGCATGATAACATTACAAAAGTTTGTGGTCATTAATATGTGATCTGAATATCTACAGCCCAGGTATAAGTCCATGATCACATTGCAATGGACTTGGTAAACATTTACTGCTTGCATTCCTTGGGGAATGCACTTGACTTCTATAAATAATCAGTTTCTCACAAGGGAAATTAGAGACCAAAGTGGTAATCACTCCATAATTGGCCTATTGTGAGGAGGAAACAAGTTCAGAAACGTAAAAGCTCTTAACACAGTATCTGGCATAATATTAAGTATTATTATCTTTTACACAAATAAAATGTTTAGGTCTACTTACCCAAGATTCAATTTGATTAGGGTTACCAGATTTCTATGTAAAAGATGACATCCACTTAATGTAAATTTCTGGTGAATCAGTAATAAATTTTTAGAATCTGTATGAAATATCCAATATTTGGGACCTACTTATGCAAAAAATCATAGTTTATCAAACTTAAGTGCATGTTCTGTCTTTTATTTGGCAACCCTATATTGGAAGAAACTCTTACATCATTCTTGCTACATATTTATTTGTTAGAATAATTATGGGATAAAATGATGCTGGGTAAAAGTTTGAATAAACATTATGAAAACATATCCAAATTATATTTTGTAAATATACCTATGTTTTATTTGCACATAATTAATAAAGATTCACTACTTTTGCCATAAAATTTAAATAGCACAGTTCATAATTTAGAATACTTTAATTTTCAATTTAATATCTAGAACGTATATGATTATGGGACATTTACTTAGCCATATCTGGTTCATTGTTAATATGGTAATAAAAATTATTTTCTTTTGTAGAGTTAGTAAGAATTAAATTATTCGTTACATGTAAATTTCCTTATTTGGTTTTTGTTTGTTTTTAGGTAATACATGTAACAGAATGAGCACTTAATTAGTGTTAGTTGCCATATTAGAGATTTTAAAACATTCATCTTATTATTCATAATTGTAGACATGCAATTTTATTTGGTAGTCCTCTTACTGATCTCTATTAGCTCATAAGAACTAATTTCAATCCATATCTGGTAAAACATTTTGGGTGAGGAGCAGTTTAACCTTTCCCTGTCAAGTCAACATCTTTCAGTATAAAAAATAGGCTATTTTATGTAGTTTATCCGTTATATCAGGATTTAAACTCAGTCAATTCCCAGTTAATCTCCTTTAAAAGGCAATTATCTTTGTATACTATTTTCCTTCCCAGTGGGACTTACAAGTAGAGGGAAAATTATGTATCACCAGGAGGCAAAATAAGGGTGTTGTCTTCATTGATTCCAGGGAGAGGTTTTACCCAAATTGATCTTTGGGTGCTGTCCTTTGTACATCAGCATCATGTTTTGGTTTGACCACTCTCACATATACTGTGAGTGTGAGCTGACATTTACTGTTTTTCTTTATACTCCTACAAAAAAATAATCTATAAAACATCTTCGTTCCCTTCCGAGAGCTGTTCACATCTGTCAGCTATCTTTGCCTTTCCTTAGCAAGAACAAACTAAACAGTATAGAAGCAATGATGTAGGGCTTATTTTGCCTAAGTGCACCATACCTTTTTTTATCTTCTAAAGTGAAATCCGGATATTAATTCATGACAACCTGACAGGTGCTTTGTCCCTGGAATTCCAGATTCCTGTTAACTTGTCCTCAAATCTACTAGAAGGATTCCTTTTCTATTTAATTAATCTTCCAAACCTTTTAGGTTTCAATACATAAAGAATAAGGACCAAAATTTCATTAACTATACTCATTCCAGAAAAGAGATCAATGCACTTCATATTGAAAATATATGGTTAGATTGCCAAACCCTGTGTTTTTCCTATTTAATATAATATTTTAAGCCAGAAAAATCTAAATATTTCCCAAGCTATTTCTCTACATTCATCCATCTAATCCACCAATTATTTTAAATTTTTGTAGTATGTCAAGATCTTGGCTAGTGATTAGAAATACAAAAATAATAACATAATATTATTCCATCAAAGACCTCAAGATTTTGTGACATAAATGCAATTTGCCTTTCTTTGTAATCAATGATACTTAGAAATAAAATAAACTATGCTTTTCTGTATGCAGATGATGATATTGCTTTAAATTACCTTAAGTGAACTTCAATACTAGTACACTTCAAATTGTTACCCTTAAAATAAAATGATACATAAATATATCAGAAGCAAGTCTCAGTTTTATGTTTATTCAAAACAAAATCACAACCTGTTTTGGCAAGAATATTAGACAAAGTTTCCAAGTAGAAATGTTAATGCATTCAAATATATTCAGTTATTTCCTAATAGCAGTGTATTTATCTATATCAATATGCAGATTATTTCAAATAATAGAATCTCTCTTTCAGCTAATTTGTTAAATTTGATTTGCCACTATATAAATGAATCATTTCTATATTTTATATTCTATGTTCAACATATTGAAGTCCAAATTTTTTATCACAGAGAACATGAATAGAGCTTATAGGTTTATGCCCTAAAGTTGATATATTTAATAAGTTGGAGAAAATATCAGCGTATCAAGTAAGAGAAGGAAATAAACATTCTTTTCATCATAAGTCTTGTTTGACCTCTTCTTTTCTGTGCTGCCATGATCATCTTATGGTTTGTCATATTTTATAAACCTCAGACATGCAATTATACTTTCTCTTCTTTATCATCATTATCATTTGTAGCTTTACTTATTGCTTTGTGAATCTCACCAGCTTGTTATATTTGTGAGCATTAATTTAGAGCAACTTATTTCTGTTTTTCAAAAAATTATTTTTAAACTAAGAAGAGCACACCAATTTAACAGATAAATAATTAATGCTAATTTTTGTAGTCCAGGTTATTTTTGTTTTTACTCTAAAATCCAAAAGAAAAACCCCAGGCATAAATTAATAGATAATATTAATATTGACATATTAATTTTAACCTGCCTGTAATTTGGAGCTCAATACAAAATCATAATTTTCCTTTTCCCTTATAAAATTGCATAAAGTTAGATATGCTATAATATTTTATGAGTTGTCAATCACCTGACTGTTCCTAACTGGCCACAAACATTTTAAATATTAATTTGCCATCCTTAATTTTTGTATTCTACACATTTTTAAAGTTCAGTACAATTTATTTCTTAATACAAGATGAAATATGTTTAATTTCTTTTAGGATACTGTGAACAACTTCTGAATTATATTTATTTGGTCACTGGCTGGGTAGTTCAGTTGGTTAGAAAATTGTCCCTATGTGCCAAGGTTACAGGTTTGATCTCCCATCAGGGCATATACAGGAATCAACCAATGAATGCATGAATAAGTGGAGCAATAAATCTCTCTCTCTCTCTCTCATATATATATATACAGGAATTTGGAATGTTCCAAAACTTGGAATATTAATACCATTTCAATAGCATTCTGTAGAAGTAACTTATTCTATTTAGAATTTTTTTTATTGATCACTTACAATTTATGTGTGTACTCTACTAGCAATAAAGCTATTTTCAGGTTATTTTGGCACCAGTTCTTACTCTAAATTATCTGAGATATTTCAAATGTGTCTATACTAATCTTTCCTATTAAATCAAATTATATAAGTAAAGTTACAGGAAATTGAGGAAAACAATAAGATATAACTCTTCATGTCAGCAAATGTAGTGATTCTATACACATCAATGCAAACCTCATTACAAAAATAAAGGGATTCCCCCATATTTAGTCCATCATTTAGAACTCGAATTTAGCATATTAGAAAAAAAAATACATGCAGGCTGAGTAGAGGTGGGTAAAGAGTGAGAAAATGGGGGACATCAGTAATAGTGTCAACAATAAATAAAAATTAAAAATGGCTGTTACACCCTAACTGGTTTGGCTCAGTGGGTAGAGCGTTGGCCTGTGTACTGAAGGGTCTCAGGTTCTATTCCAGTCAAGGGTATGTGCCTTGGTTGCAGGCACATCACCAGAAAAGGGTGTGCAGGAGGCAGCCAATCAATGTTTCTCATCAATGTTTCTAACTCTCTATCCCTCTCCTTCCTCTGTGTAAAAAATCAATAAAATATATATTTTTTTTAAATGGCTGTTACAAGTATTTCTCTGTAGCATAATTTTTTAATTCCATCATTTATCTAGGGCCTAAATTCTAGGATATCAAGTTGCATTTTGTCATCATATCTCCTGAGTCTTCTCAAATTTGCAACAGGTATTCAGTATTTCTTTTTCTTTGCTAACCTTAACAGTTTTGGAAGAGTAATGGACATAAATTTTGTTGAGTTTGTTTGTTTGCTTAATAATTTTATTGAATTCAGAGAGGAAGCGAAGGGAGAGATAGAAACATCTATGATGAGAGAGAATCATTGATTGGCTGCCTCCTGCATGCCCCCTACTGGGGTTTGAGCCTGCAACCTGGCGTATGCCTTTGACCAGAATCAAACCGGGACCCTTCAGCCTGCATGCAGGCTGATGCTTTATCTACTGAGCCAAACCGGTTAGGGCCCAGAAATGAATTTTGTAGGATGACCCTGGCTTGAGATTCTTCAGATGATTTCTCATAATTATACTCAGCTAATTACAATGATATCATAATCATATGGGTTGCAAACATTAAAGGTTTTAGGTTTTTATATTATAACAAAGCACTTGATGATTTACTATAATCATATAACAGTTCCCACTTAATCCATTAATCTAAATAAGTATTAAGCTACACAAAAAGAGAACAAAACACATGTAACTTTTATGTTCTAAAGCTGAGTTTAGTTTAGATGATAAATGCTGTGTAAGCTACTAAGTGCATTTGTTAAGCTATTGGAAGACATTTATAACTAATGTTCAGTTATGTCATCACACCAAGAAGAAAATTGTATTTTAACTGTTAGCAGTTAATCATTTCAGAAATTGGCTCATTACATTACTGTTTTGTTACTGAAATGAATTTAAAATGATGACACTTTTGAGAATCTGTATTAAGAAAGCTTTGGGACTCTAAGTAACTTGTTAGAGTGGCTTATATAGAAAAATCTTTCTTTCACTTCTTCCTTCCGCCTCTCCTCCCCTTTCCTATACTTGCTTAAACTAGCAAAGAATAATTAACTATAACAATGTTTCCTTTTAGATTTGAATTCTAGCGAAGGTTATTTAACTGAATTGGTTACTAAGTTATATACCAGGTGTAGTTTTATATTGCTTTTCATTCCTTTACTTTCAGATAAATTCATTATTTAATATCCTTTAAAATTGACATTTTTTACCACTCCTAATTCTTTTTTATTTATTTAAATTTTTAATATTTTTATTGTTGATAATATTACAGATAGCTCCCATTCTCCCCCCCCCTCCAGCACTTACCCACCCCAGGACTCCACTATCCTATTGCCCATATCATGGGCTATGCATATCCTGTATAACTAGAGGCCCAGTGCACAAAATTTGTGCACTCGGAGGAGGGTACCTCAGCCCAGCCTGCATCCTCCCACAGTTTCGGGAGCCCTTGGGAGATGTCCGACTGACAGGGAGAGGGGCTAAGCCAGCAGTCAGACATCCTTAGCACTGCCACAGAGGCAAGACAGGCTCTCACCACCACCACTGCACTCACCAGCCATAAGCCCGGCTTCTGGCTGACCGGTGCTTCCCCTGTGAGAGCGCACTGACCACCAGGGGACAGCTCCTGCATTGAGCTGGATCGGGCTGAAA
>NW_006293067.1:187110-195246 GCF_000327345.1 Myotis davidii | reverse complement strand
TTTTTGGAATAGTCTGAGGAGGATAACTTTTCATTCTTCTTTGAATGCTTGGTAAAAACTCCCTTGTATATCCTTCTGGGCTAGGGCTTTTGTTTGCTGGAAGTTATTTGATTACTGCTTCAATTTCCTCCTTAGTTAACAGCCTATTCAGATTTTTTTTTCCTAATTGAGTTTTGGAAGGTCATATTTTTCTAGGAATATGTCCATTTCCTGTAGGTTGACCAGTTTGTTGGAATAGATTTGTTCATAGTATTTTTTTCATAATCCTTTATATTTCTGTGGGGTCGCTTGTTACTTCACCTCTTTCATTTCTGATTGTGTTTATTTGGGTCCTCTCTCTTTGCATCCCTGGTGGTCAGTGTGTGTCATAGTGACCAGTCATTCCCAGTCATTCTGCTGTTAGGGTCAGTTTGCATATTACTCTTTAATTATATACGATAAGAGAGGAATATGTTAATTAGCCATTTCGCCCTGAGGCGTGCATCATGACTATCACAGATCAGCATAAGGGTGGACCAGTGAGGTACAAGCGGACTGCAGAGACCTACAGGAGGGGGCAAGGCAGCAAGTTATGGGGTGGGGGAGACAATTACCTTATTCAAATGTTTATTTATTATCAAAAAAGCAGTAACATTCTAACTCAGTTCTTCTCTATGTTCTTCCTTTGCTGAGGCATCTCCATGGTGGAGAGTTCTTTGTTTGTTTGTTTGCTTGGAGAAGCAATTTAACAATAGACGGGCACTACCCAAGGCAGTAATTGGAATTGTGTTGTTTTATGATCACTATAAAATATACTGTAAATTTCAAGAACAATAACTGTTTTATGTCTTATGACTGAGCATATTTAAAAGATATTTTAATAAAATGATTTAATTCTATTTCCAAGAAATAATTTTTTCTTTGTTTTAAAAGAAGGCTATTATCACATTTTAAGAAACATTGAACTAAAAGGATAATGTTGGTTTGGAAGATGACTAGCTACAGTGGAAGAGAGACGCCTGGGAAAACACCAGACACGGTTAATGGGGTTAGATATTCCCACTATTTGTCCTACATTGTACTTACTTTCTTTGACACATTAATCATAAGTCATAGTAATTGCCTGCCTATTTTTCTGCCATTTTAATTAAAATAATAGAACAAGTACCCAACTGTGTTTTTTGCTACTTTATCTCTATAGATTGGCACATGGTAGTAGCTCAGAAAATATTGTTGAATTCGTGAATAAATTGAAGAATTATTTCATATTGTTTTTAACTATACAATAACTATTAAGTATTTTTATATATGCTGAATATTAAACAATAAAAATGTATTCTTCCTACATTGAAACAATTCAGAAAGATAACAAGTGCATATCAAATAACTTATTTTTTAATTTTTTAAACAGTGAGTGAAGGTTTTCTATTTCCTTTTATGGCACCAAATTTCACGCAATGTAAAAACAGTCCAGTAATTCAAATGGCCAAATAAATAAACTGAAGTTTCTACAACATTGGTTATATATATCAACTCAGGCTTAAAGACAGGCTGCCACTTGCATAATTTGTTGATTATAATTCTGTCTCTTTGCCTCCTAAGACTACTTTGTTCCAACTGAGACACCCTTTCACACTTGCCGCTCAGGAATATGCCTGGGCTTCACTAATATTGACAACTCTATCATATTGATCAAAGTGTGCTTTAACATGTCCTTGAAGCATTTCTTACGACCATCTGTTGTATGACTGGTTTTCTTCAGTCATTCATACACAGGAATCTTATTATCATCAATTTTTGTAACATAAATAAGTTTGCAGATCAAGATAAAATGAAATAATTCAGATGTTCAAAATTTGTGAGTACTTGATGACTGTATTATTTGAAACGTTATCAAGGTTTATTACTTCAGGAAAAATAGTTTGTTTTTTTCCTGATAAAATGCTCACTTAAGAATGGATCATTATCATCATCAGACTATATTTGTGTAACATTTTACAAAATTATTATTTTTTAATTGACAATAAAACTGACTCTTAGATTAGGTTATTTGCTTATTGTCAATTAGCTATGAAGGAGCTAATCTGGGACTAAGACCCAGATTTTTGAATGAAGATTTTACCACCAAATGTTACTGACTATGGAGTATAAAAGACCTGACATATGCACTATGATTACTAAATTATTCCAATTTGTAGTTAATTTTGAAATATTTTATACAATATTGAATTACCTTAAAAATGCTTTAAAGAAATGAGAATTTTTTCCTTTATAATTAATTAATAATTCAGTAAATCTTTGGTGAATAATAAACAAAAAAAATGAATTAATAAATAATGAATGAACTTAGTGGAGTTAATTGAGAATATACCACATTAAAAATGGTCATATAACACTCAAAGTAGATACTTTAAAAAATTCCATAATCTATGGAAAATATCTGTAATAGTATCAAAAATAAAACAAATATATATTTTAAAAAATATAAAATAACATTTCATAATCTTTAAATTAATATGTATTAATTTATAATTAAAGCAATGAAGATAAATAATGCTTGATACTACCTCAGAATTGTTTTTAAGTATTATAAGAGAGCTACTGATATAATGTTATATCCCATAGTGTAGAAAATTTTTGCAGTTTTCAGGAATTGAAGATTTATAAAATATAACATATGAACTGCTTAGGAAAGCTATTCTTAGTCATTACTCAAATTCAGGTGAGATCCAACAGATGCAGAAATTTCAAGAGCATTTTCTAATAGAAAAGGAAAGGAAGAAGAAACATTTATAGAAACTGATGTCCCAATCAAAGGCCAATCAAAGGCACACAAGAGTCTGATGCACACTGGTAGAAGATGACGGATAGCATCAAGCATTTTTCGAGAAAGCATGTTACATATATTATTTCAATATGCTAGAACTAATGGATCATCCAATGAAAGTTGTACATTACATCTTCACTTAGCTGTTTTATTTTTATTTATTTTTACCAGGTTATTATATACTTGGATTAGAATAATGACTGCACTTTGTCCATAATATTTACATATGCATGCATTAACATAAAAATATCAAAAGAAATATCCAAAGGTATAATCTTATTTCTCCTCTCTTCCTTTTGGAGAAATTTTGGGTTTTCAGTACCTTTCAGCATTGAAAAGGAGGAAAGTTAAACTCTATCTAGTCATTTACTCATGTTTAGGTATTTTCAGGAATACTTTATGTAAAAGTAGATACTGTAGATATGAACTACATTTATTTTTTTCCCATAAGTTTGAGCTGTAAGATATACTATGCATTATTTTTCTATCCACATGAAAATTGGCAGAAAACTCTGAATATATATTGTACTTTTCCTCTCTTTTAGGGCATTAGGTCAGGTATATATGCATTTACACATGTGATATATGGTAAGCTGTATTCTAAGAGTTGTCCTCCATGTTCCTTGTCCTTGAATAACCTTATTCCCTTTAAATGTGGATAGGGTTTGTGAAGATGATAACGTATATCATGATTTGGCTACTCTATAAGACAGAATGGAAAATATCTAGGTGTGCCTAATATAATCACACTAGTCCTTTAAAAGCAGAGTTTTCTGTTTTTAAAACAGAAAACAAAGAAAAATTTAAAGGCACGGACAGACCATGGCAGGCTTTGAAGACAGAGGGGACCGCCTGCCCAGGAATGCAGGTGTCTTTCAGACTCTGAAGAGCGAATGGGAGCAGTGTTTCACTTCCAGTTACTAGAGCTGGCAAACAAGTTCAATGTTCTCAGAAGGTCTTCCCAGAGTCACGGATAAGAGCCTGTTCTGGATGACATGTGCCGGTGGCCTCTGACCTACAGGAATCTGAGCTGATAAATGGGTATTGTTTGAAGTTGCTAAATTTGTAGTAACATGTTGGACAGCATTAGGAAATCAATACCTGATGTAGGACTTCTTTTTTAAACTGTGATGGTTATGGTGAAAATGTCAATTCACATGTATTTGTATTTTAAAACACATCAACACATTTCTCAATGTCAATATATGTGGTTTTAACTTTGTTTTTGTTTTTTGGACTAATACTTGTTTATAATACAAAACAACGGAACATTTTAGTGGACAGGGTGCTCATATGAGTCAGTGGTATGAGATTGCTGCCAAAGTCATTAAGCTTTTTACCATACAAGTCTGTTGCGTAGGTCAGTTATGCTGCATAAAGAAACATCTCTTTCTCACTCTCCACCACCTGTAAGAGCCAGGATTTAAAGAACCACTGGAACTGATAGAATGCACTGTACTCCGTTCAGTGATACTAAGATTGATCGGGCCTGGCCAGTGTGGCTTTGTGGTTGAGCATCGACCTATGAACCAGGAGGTCACGGTTTGATTCCCTGCACAGGTTGTGGGCTCAACGCCCAGTAGGAGGCATGCAGGAGGCAGCCTATCAATGATCTTCATCATTGATGTTTCTATCTCTCTACCCTTCTCCCTTCCTCTCTCTAATATGGAAAAACATATTTTTTAAAAGATTAATCGGCATTTTGTATTACCTGTTATTCAGGTTAGCCCAGACCTGGTATGTCACAGTTCTCAATAAGTCTAGATACTGTTCTTCCTCAGTATACATTTTACTTTATTTTAAATCAGTATAAACTCTGAGGCAAAGATTTGGATAAATGATGTGTTTTAGACTTTCAGGAATATATCCAAAATAAGGTGAGGACAGAAGGAATGGGTTTGGGCAGAGGATTATTTCCTTATGGTGAAATTTGATGCAGTTGTAACAGAGCCTAAGCTGATCCTAGGAGAGCTTGAACCTGCGGCTGGCCATTCGGAGTTAATTAAAATATAGGCAAGAGGCCTGCAACCCACTGGGTATGAGCTGCTCCCAGAGAAGGCACATAAGTTTAAGAAATACAACTCCACTGAGCAAAATCAATTGAGAACAATATCCAGGGAGGTTCTTAGCTGTGAGCAATTAGAACGCAACTCCTGACATCTGGGAAATAAGGACTTAGGTTTCAAAAAGGAGATCTGGGCTGCACACCAGGATCTACCACACCCGGGAGTGTGCCTTCAGGTCTATTTGGTGAAGGACTGACAAGTTCTGGAAATACTTTAGCAACAGTGTGAAGTCTTCCCTCAAGTATATCTACAGCTGTAAGTGTGGAGTGTGCCTTCAGGTCTATTTGGTGAAGGACTGACAAGTTCTGGAAATACTTTAGCAACAGTGTGAAGTCTTCCCTCAAGTATATCTACAGCTGTAAGTGTGGAGTGTGCCTTCAGGTCTATTTGGTGAAGGACTGACAAGTTCTGGAAATACTTTAGCAACAGTGTGAAGTCTTCCCTCAAGTATATCTACAGCTGTAACTTTAGGTCTTTGGGTCTGGAAATGGATTTAGATCTAGAAACTGAATGTCCAGCTCTAATCCTCAGAATTTTTAAATATGATGAAATATTACTGCCATGATTATCTTGTGAGGCTCTTAGACGGAAAACCTGTTTGAGTCCACCAGGCCTTTTGACCTCCAGAGCTGTGAGATAATAAAAGGGTGTTGTTTTACTAGTAAGTGCCTTTAGTTGTGGTGATTTGTGCTGGCAGAAATAGAAAATAAATATACTGAGTGAGGAATTCAATGTCTTCCTGGTGGTCAACCTTCTGTTGTTCAACTTTTAGTTCTTTTTTCTAAATATACAAATTAAGCAAGAGTTAATAGCGTATCTATTTTGGGCGAGGCATACAAAGAGCTTTTATCCGATCCCATAGGTTCCTTTGATTAAGGTGTTCTGATTCCAACTCCAGCATTGCAGCACATCACGTTAACTAACTTCATGTTGCCTCTGATTGCTGATTGCTTTAAATTAAAACCATTAATATTTTGAGATTGTGTGTGCGTATATATAGCGTATATATGTATATATCTATAAACACACAACTTTTATTTTGAAAGCACATTTCTGCCTGCTCTGCAGGATCATTTTATTTGTAAGTGGATCTGATTTTCATTGAAAATATAGCAGCATGTGAGTAACGTACGTTATTTTCCAACATCATTTTAATGTTCATTAGACTTTTTCATGTGCTGATTAAATTAGTGTATACTTTCCCTGGGTCAACAAATGTGCTAAGATATGTCTTTAGTCTGATGATAGATCCTAGCCCCATTTCTGATAACAAGAAACATCAACTCAATTTTCATTATTTTTTTCATCTTAGTTAGTGAGAGGCTATCTCTGTAAAATCAATGAAACAATATTCTTTGAACATATATTGAATCACTTTGTCTAGGAGACCTGCCTGAGTGTGCCAATAATCAAGAAAATCAGAAAATTGTGTGAATTATTGTACCTAAATTGAGCTTATTTCTAACGGGATCACAAACTTCCATGAGGAAAAAAAAAAACAAACACAAAAACGAAAACAAAACAAAACAAAAAACGTGAAGAAAAAAGAAAGCAAAACAAACCTTAGGCGACCTAAATATGAGGAACATAAGAAAAATACTTGCAAAATAGCATTTTGTCTCTTTATTCTCTTGTACGAAGTATGACAAGAAATGCATATATATGATTGTGTATATGATATATACTGAGTGGCCAGATTATTATGACCACCTGATGTTTGTAGGCAAATTAGCTATAATTTCACACTGAAGTTGCTAGGGGGCTAGATCATTATAAACGTCTGAATAGCACAACATACCTAAGTATCATTGCTGATCAAGTTCACCCTATCATGTTGATGGCGTATCCCAATGGAGATGGCTTCTTCCAACAAGACAATGTGCCATGCCCTGGTGCTCGTATTGTGCAGGAGTGGTTTCAAGAACATGAGGGCGACTTTACCTGGCTTAGGTGGCCCTCACAATCACTAGATCTCAATCCAATTGAGCATTTGTGGGACGAAGTTAAAAGCCATCATGCAGCTGGTTCCACAGCCATCAAATCTCACAGAACTGGACAGTGCTATTCATCAGGCATGGTGTCAGATTCCTCGCATCACCTTTCAACATCTCATGGAGTCATTGCCAAGAAGAATCGCCGCAGTATTGAAGGCAAAAGGTGGTCCAACGAAGTACTGATGAGGTGGTCAAAATAATCTGGCAGGTCATAATAATCTGGCCACTCAGTGTATATGTACTCACATACATATGTGTATGTGGTGTGTTTAGCATAGTGTCTAGCTGTATCTCCTATTTTGAGGTTTACTTTATGCCCTATTTTTGCATAAATGGAAATATTTATAGCTCCTTATATAAATAGATTAAAATGTTATGGGTTTTAAAACCTAAATGCAAAACATAGCATACAAATCTCCACACCGTCCAAAGAAAATAAATTATAATTTGCTATTTATTACAAGAAAGACATCTCACCAAATAGATAGTTACTTCAATTATTAAGTAAATACAGATATAGTTAATGATAATTGCTATTAATCTGTCAGAAATGCATTACTGATAAAAAAATGATGGGGAGATTTAAAAATAATTTTTCCTAAAATAGGATATATTTTGCAATTTTTTTTTCTTCCAACCACATATTTTGTGGAAATTTTGTATTATAATATGTGTTTTTGAAAACAGAAATGTATATCATTTAACAAATAATATCAGTAGTCAATAAAAAGAAAAATAGTGGGCTTTGGATTTCCATGAGTAACTTAGCATGAACATAAATATTTTTTCTCCACAAATAATGAGCCTGAATTGGTATAACATAAAAATGAGTATTTTCATTAAAAAGTCCGTATATGCAGGTTAATTAGGAGTTTAGGTAAAATACATGCTGAAATTATATTTTTAAAACATGATTGACTAATAAGCTAAAGGAAACGTTTATGTACTCCCCTGGAGAAGCTGGGATCTCAGTACAGAAATCTGTTAACCAACAGGTAGCATCAAATGCTTCTGATTCATTGGAAACAGTAGGGAGCAAAACCTCCATGAGACAAACCACAGCTTTGCTAACAGTGCCCCAGGGTGTCCGGGCAAATACATCTGAAATATTGACTTTTATAAAATAGGCAAACTTACTTTGTTTGAAGAACACACATTTCCTTTCTCAACTATAGCAAAGAATCTCTCTGAAGGCAAAGGTAATAGAGTTTCCTCCTTGTCTTTGGTATATTGTGAAACATGACAGGGAATTGGAAAGTGGGACACCTGA
>NW_006293067.1:172157-187068 GCF_000327345.1 Myotis davidii | reverse complement strand
GGGAAAGAACATTATTACCTGAAACCACAGAAAGTTACAGAATACCCAAATATGACTTTTAACCTAATCTTACTTTAAATCTTAATAGGAACATAGATAAGTTACTTTTCTGATGACTAGCTTAGTAACTTTTTTCTTGACTACTTACTTCACAGATAAATCAGAATGGGAATAGAGGTGTACACATTCCAGTGAAAAACATTTGTGGGAAATGATGAGTTTGAATAAAAACTATTCTATTTCATGTTAAAATATTTGTATGAGATGCAAATAAAATATCCACATCCTCCTAATTGTAACTATTCCATTCTATCAAGAAAATATAGGTATCCTAATTCTCCTATTTCCTATCAAAACATATAATCAGGGGGGTTACATTTTTTCTAACACTTTTAAATTATAATATGCAACGGCAGGTTTTTTAAAATATATTTTTATTGATTTCGGAGAGGAGAGGAGAGGAGAGGAGAGGAGAAGAGAGGAGAGAGGAGAGGGAGAGAAAGACAGAAACATCAATGATGACAGAGAATCTTTGATCACTGCCTCCTGCACACACCACATTGGGAATGGAGCCCGGGCATGTGCCCTGACTGGGAATTGAACAGTGACCTTCTGGTTCGTAGGTCAAGGCTCAACCACTGAGACACACTGACCAGGCCCAAACTCATTCAAATGCAGGTGGTTGAGCAGGATGGGGTGGGATATGAATTTCCAAATTTCTAACAAATTCCCAGTTGATTTTAAAGCTAGCCTTTAACCAGGCCACTCTGAATAGTAAGACTCTAGCATAGTTTTCCAATGGATATACAAGAGTATACTAGAATGTCACCCATTGGTGACAGGTGTGCCTAGATACAGTGGTCAGCAAACTGTGGCTCGGCAAACGGCTGCTTGCGAGCCACATGTGGCTCATGAGCCGCAGTTTGGCGACCACTGGCCTAAAACTACTGAACCCATTAGATTCCAGTTTTTGGGTGATGCCTGAGGCAGCCAGAGCCAGGATTGATTTCTTCTAGCTACATAGAACTTTATCCATAAATTGTATTAACATTTAATTTATGTGTGTCTGGCATGAAAAAGATTTAAGCACTCTGCTTTCCCTAAGTGTATGAATAAATACAGAAAATTTCATATAACAATATTGATATGATATTTTAAGGAGAGTACCCTTCTCTACTTAGTAATTATTCCGTAACAACATTCTTTAATTAAAATATGTAAAAAAATATATATTTGGAGTTTGATTTATTTGGCATTCTTGAAAACATAATTTGGAATTATCACCGACACACTTAAAATGGGGGTCTTTAGACTGGCATTAATCTAATGCACAGGAAACCCTAGGCATCTTTTGACTAAATAAACAAAGAACACTATTCTTTTAAAAATCCTTAACACTAAAAAAAAAAGAAAAAAGTTTTCTAAAAGCCCAGCTGTCTTGAATATTTTGAAGTCACTAAAAACATATGTGAACACTGTTTTCTTGATTACATTATACATTATTATAAAAGATTGTTACTTTGAAATCCATATGGTATTTTAAACATTCTCTATGGTTCCACGTATATTTTATAAATCCATTTGCACATATAAAATTTGTATAATTAATTTGTTGGGGAGTTTAATATTAAAATAAAGACGCCTTTCTTTTATTAAATGGTTGTCTTCTAAATGATAAAATTAGCATCCCTTAAATCAGAAAGTAACAATAGAGATGAAAGACAGAACCTCCCAAAACACTAGTGCATAATTAAAGCCTTATGAAGACAGTAACAGGAATACTTTTATGGAATCTTATTTAAATAAAAGCAGAAAGAGGAAAATTATTTATCTTGTTAGACATCAGGAGGTAATTTTCCATGGGAGAGAGTGACAGAAAGGGAGCACTGAGACCTACTGGTTACGTGTTACTGTATGATCTGGGTTATTTTCAGGTTGTAAAAAATCAGTATAACATGTGCTTATGTGTACTTTCTGTGGTAATAATAATATTTTCAACATATATGTAATCATACTTTTTTTCAAAATTTATTTTTAGAGTTTGTCAGAGATAAAGTGTTTTTTATTTAACATTTTTTCATTACTATTTATTTGTATGATTCTGTATCATGCATGGCTTTTGCTCTTTCATCAGTTGTCACACATGTTATTTTCAGTAATAAATTTATGGAAATTTTCTGGATAATATTTAATAAAAAGTCTCACTGAAAAGTTGGAGGAATCACTCATTGTGTACTTATGCTGGAAGATGTATGTGTGAGTGGTTGTGTGTGCTCAGTAAAAGACAGACTCTAAGCACTTCTATTTTAAAAAGCCTAACTGTAATGAAATCTGCTGCAAGGAAGGGTAGGTTACAACTGTAGATTTAGTGTTATGTTTTTGAAAATTTTGAAATGCTTTCCTGGAATCAAACAGGTTCGATTGAAGATAGAGAACTGTGCAACTGAGAACTCTCTGGTTGATGAAGTGGCTGATTCATCCTGCAGAACGTCCTGATAATCAGAATTATAAATCACTAAAAGATCACTTGGGTTTGAGTCATTTAAGCTCTACAGCAAAATATACTCTTTAGCCAAGATAATGAGATCCACTGCACACTATAGGCTTTTTATGAACACACACTTAAAACCACTTTTTCCTGACATTTACTATGGTAATCAGACACAGAAATGAGATATATTTCTGGCATCTAAGAATCTTTTTCCCAAACTTAGGTAAACAGCTTTTCCAGAATTTTCCAATAACCATTTTTCCCTTTAAACCAAGAGAGAGGGGTTTTAGCAAATAAATAAAATTAGCATTCATTATAGTAAACAGGAAACATTTTATTTTAAGTGAATGGGGAAAGATGTAAGTGATCCTAAACTGTTGTTCAGTAACAGTACAAAATAAGTTAATTTTTGGAGAGATTGTTAAAAAATATTCAACCTGACTCTTTATGCCCAAACAGATTAAATAACAACAAATAAACTATTTTTCCCAGAAAGAATCATTCAATGGATCTGCAGTAATTCATTTGTATTTTGTCTTTCCTATGTGTTTTTGAGATGTTTTTACTTCATGGAAAGTTTGCTTTGAATAAGAACTTTCAGAAGTAGGTAGAAATACATCTAAATCTCATAAAGCATAAAGAGTATATAGTAGTAGCTAGATTTTATTTATTCTTCTCTGGTAAATTCTGAATTTATATTTTTGCTTCAGAATTTATCTGGTGCTGTATGCTGAGTAATGGCCTCCCAAAGAGTTTCACATTCTTATCCCAAGAACTTGTGAATATGTCATTTTATGTAGAAAAAGGAACTTTTCGGATGTTATTAAATTAATAATCTTAAAATAGGATAATTCTCCTCATTTATTCAGGTGGGCCTAATGTAACCACAGCAATCCTTATATGTGGGAAACAGTAAAATTAGGGTCAGATAGATAAGTCACTGTCTGGCTTTAAAGATGGAGAGGAGAGGGAGGAGATGAGCTAAGGAATGTAGAAGCTGGGAAAGGCAAGGGAAAAGATTCTCATCTTGAGCCCCCATGTGAACCTTAGCCCAGTGAAACTGATTTCAAACTTTCAGCCTCCAGAATTATAGAATAATAAATTTGTTTTGTTTTAAGCCACTAAATTTGTGGTAACTTATTACAGTAGCAAAAAGAAGCTAATACCCCTGGAAACCAGTAGCTAATAATTCCCTACCAAGCTAATACAGTTATTTTACCTTTCATTTATTATCTACTAGAGGCCTGGTGCATGGATTCATGCACCAGTGTGGTCCCTCAGGCTGGCCTGTGAGGATCGGGCCGAAACCGGCTCTCTGACATCCCCCAAGGAGTCCCAAATTGCGAGAGGTTGGTTCTCAGGCAACACACCCCCAAATCGGGCTACCTCCTCTCTAGTTAGGCTCTCTGACATCCCCCAAGGAGTCCCAAATTGTGAGAGGTTGGTTCTCAGGTAACACACCCCAAAATCGGGCTACCTCCTCTCTAGTTCCAGGTGCATCACCTGAGAACTGCAGCTGCCAAGTCACCGCAGCTTGGCAGCTTCTGCGTTGAGTGTCTGCCCCCTGGTGGTCATTGCACGTCATTGCTACTGTTTGGAGCATCTGCCTCCTGGTGGTCATTGCATGTCATAGCTACTGGTCAGATGGTCAAATGGTCAGATGGTTGCTTAGGCTTTTATATATATAGATTGCCAGTGTGTGTCACATGTACCAGTTGCTTGGTCAGATGAAGGACAGTCGGTCACTTAGCCTTTTATATATATAAACTAGAGGCCCAGTGTACAAAAATTTGTGCACTTGGGGGTAGAGGGTCCCTCAGCCCAGCCTGTGCCCTCTTGCAGTCTGGGACCCTCGGGGGTGACCACTTGCTGGCTTAGGCCTGCTCCCCGGAGGATTGGGCCTAAGCTGGGAATCAGACATCCCTCTGGCAGCCCGGCAGTCCTCGGGAGATGTCCACTTGCCAGCGGGGAGCAGACCTAAGCTGCAGTCAGACATCCTTAGCGCTGCGGAGGAGGCAGGAGAGGCTCCCACCACCACTACTGTACTGGCAGCCATCAGCCTGGCTTGTGGCTGAGCAGAGCTCCCCCCTGTGAGAGCGCACTGACCACCAGAGGGCAGTTCCTGCATTGAGCATCTGCCCCCTGGTGGTCAGTGTGTGTCATAGTGACCAGTCGTTCCCAGTCTTTCTGCTGTTAGGGTCAGTTTGCATATTACCCTTTTACTATATAGGATAGAGGCCTGGTGCACGGGAGGGGGCTGGCTGGTTTGCTCTGAAGGGTGTCCCGGTCAGGGTGGGGTTCTGCTTGGATGTCTGGCCAGCCTGGGTGAGGGGCTGATGTCTGTTTGCAGCTGGTCACACCCCCTCCAGGGTGGGGGTCCCCACAGGGGTTCCTGGCCAGCCTGGATGACGGGCTGATGGCTGTTTGGAGCTGGTCACACCCCCTTCAGGGTGGGGGTCCCCACTGGGGTGCCTGGCCTGCCTGGGTGAGGGGCTGAGGGCCGTTTTCAGGCTGGTGGGTGACTGAAGCTCCCAGCCTCTTTTTTTTTCTTTTTGTTCCTTCTTAGATTTATTTACCTTCTATAGCTGTCACTGGAGCTGAGAGCTGGCTCCAGCTCTGAGCCCGCTGCAGGCTGAAAGCAGGCATCTGGAGTTTGTTTAGCTTCTATAATTGCAACATTGTTGCATTCAGAGCTCAGAGCTGGACTGAGGCAGGCGGGAAACCTTGGCTTCCTTCATCACTGGAGCAAGCAAGCCTCCTGCTAGCTTCAGCTGCATGGCTGCCAGCCCCCATCTTTGTTGGTAGTTAATTTGCATATCCTGCTGATTAGCCAATGGACAGGGTAGCGAAGTTATGGTTAATTACCATGTTTCTCTATTATTAGATAGGATTACTTAACTCTATTTAACACAATACACTCTACTGGTCATTGTATTTAGAAACCAGTATTGTCTTCTAGACTTCTAATTGGGTCCTACAATGACCTTGTTTTTATGTCTCCAAGTATGCCAGAGCCTTCTGATGTCTATGCTACATCTCCTTCATTTATAACATTTCAGCTAGAGGTACTGAAAATTCTGTGAACGCAGAATTTTGCGTTGTCAATCTCTCCCACAAGTGCCTGTTGCTCATCTTTCTGCATTTGTTTTGAGACATTTTCTGATATCTGGGGCCAACCCACTGCTCACTTAAAACCCACTAGACCTTAACACCCCTACAGAAGATACTGTCTCTAGTGGCAACCCTCAGTGGAGCACAGCAGCCAGAAAAGAAATATCCCAGCTGCCAAAAGTTCAAGTGGACATATTTTTTGGATTTCATTCTGGAGTTTTCTCCAATCTGAGAAGAAACAACTCTTAAACCTACAACAACAAATTTCATAGGGCATCATCCTCCGTTTGGCTTTTAATCCTGTCCTTTTTCTCACCACACACATACTCCACTTCTCAATTAGCTATGTGCAGGGAAACCTGAATTAAGGCACAGGGAAAATGTTAACAGTTGGGAACACAGCAGTCAATCAAATGTTTCTTGGATGATTTACATTTCAAAAACACCTGATTAATGAGAAGGATTTCAAATACGTTTTAAGAATTGTCTTGATTTGTTTGCTTTTTAATTTTCTTCCATGATGATGATTTTTTTCTTCCGCATGTATGTATTTAACATTAACAAGAAGTATCATTAGCATGCTGTTAAAACTTCTTGAGTATGTCCCCAATAAAAGATATTCTTAAAATCTGGTTAGTAAATGGTTACTCTAGGATTATGACTTATTTTTAGCTAGGCATTACATTAACTTCATTTTTTTTTAGTGTTTTAAAAATGAATAATCTGATTTTCATTGAGCAAAAGTATTTGCTTGAAGGGCAGCTTATCTTAAATATTTGTTTAACTAAGAGAAAAAATAGTACCTAACATAAAACGATGAATTCTGTTCTTAGATATAATGCATGCTTTAAATACATTGAAAAGGCAGTGTTAAATGAACACTTTTTATTGGAACATTTATTATGTTCAAAAAAGTATTACTTTTTTGTATTTTTTAAAAAGAAATATGTATGCGATTATTACATGCAATTTTTCAGTGCTCTCTCAAAAAATAAGCCAGAAAAGCAAAAGACTGTGAATATATGTGTATATTCACAGTGTGTACATATATGTGAATATGTGCATATATATGAATGTATACATATATTTTATGGAGCTAAATCGCTTGGAATTTTTTCTAGGTAAATATAGACACAGATCTTTATCATTGAATTATGATCATGTTACATGGTTTAAAGGGAGATTGATAATTTTTCCATATAAAGTTTTTCTTTTTCTTTTTTCTTAAAAAGGTTGACTTTTAAATCTATGGATATAAGATGTCCTTATCTTTTTGTTTGTTGTTGTTAATCCTCACCTAAGGATATTTTTTCCATTGCTTTTCAGGGAGAGTGGAAGGGAGGAGGAGGAGAGAGAGAAACATTGATATGAAAGAGACACATGAATTGGTTGTCTTGGGCAGGGAGCAAACCTGAAACCCAGGTACTGTGCCCTTGTCCAGGAATCAAACCCAAGACCCTTTGGTGAACAGTCTGATGCTCTAACCACTGAGAAATATTGATTACAGCAAGATGTCCTCCTTGTCTTTTAAGAAATTTTGTCATCTACTACACACTTCCTTTTTTATCACCTATTTATCATCACTTCACTATATGTGTGCAGATGTGTATGTTTAAAAGTTTGTGTTTTGCTTAATCTAATCTTTAAATTCCTTAGATTGTGTATTTTATACATGTACTGTTTGAAGTGATGCAAGATATGTCTGTTTATCATTTGTTTTTATGTGATCATTTTCTTTCTCTCATCTGATTATATCTAGAGTACTACTGGCTTAATATTCATGGCCCTCTGTTGTCTTAGCATCTATTATTTGAACACCTACAGTCTTAAATTTCTAAGATATCTAAAACAAGCATTTGTTTATATATTTAACTTGTTTAGTGGAATAAATCTTGTTTTATTTTGCTTCTTTGATCTTTTTAATAGTTCAACTCCGTAGGTCCCATGATAGTATCTTTGTAGTTGTCAGTGTTGCTTGATTGAGTATGTAACATTTATTCTGAGTCATGCATTTGTAAGAGTATAGAGAAGACCATCCCATGGAGTGAACTAAAAATGTATATCATTTAAATTTGTCTTAGTTAACACCAAGCACTATCTCACAAATATTTTCCTCTGTGCGTACACCCAGCTTCTCATCCAGCAAAATATTTATGTAGGTAAGAGTAACAACTAGTATGTTTCAGGTCCTCAATATGGTTTTCTAGCACTTTACTACCTCTCACTAGGAAATTCAGCTGGCAAGTTGATTAACACCTACTGTTTTCTCCCTGATATGTCACAGAAACGAGGAAATGCTTTTAGATTTATTTATTTATTTATTTATTTATTTAATTTTGTTTTATTTTGTTTTTGTGTTTTTTTTAAGTCACTTAGCTGGTTTGGTGGTTGTTTATTGGTGGGTCAATTAGTTTCCTTATGGTTTGCTTTGGTTGGATTGCTGATACATGCATTGCCTATTGAATCTGGCCTCATAAGCAATTCCATGTCTTCACCTGAGGATCCTACTATGGATCTTTGCCTTGACAGGCCTGCAAGTATTCCTGACTTCCTTGTTGTTTTCTGGTTTGCTGTTCATTTCACAAACAGCACTCCTCAAAGCTAAACTGCAGAGTTATAGATGACTTTTGGTTACATAAGAATTTTCATTTTGTTCACTTTTGTGCCTTCTTTTTGATTTGGGATGTTTTCTGAGATAAGAACTGTGAAGACATGGTTTTATTTCAATGTTGTCATTGCCTTTAATGAATTGTTACCTAGTTTCCATTTATTTTAAAATTCTATCTGATTATACATAAATCTCCTTTTGTTTGCCTGTAATTAATTCCTAGGAGCTAATTGAAAAAAGGACAAAAATTATTAGTGCATAGAATATTAACCTAGTTTGTGTTCTTAGATTGATACACTTCCTTCTCCATAAACCAATAACTACTGATTATCATACTGTGTACTATCTGTTAATTATTGACTGTAAAGTTTGTGATGAATGCTAAATATTTTAATTTAATGGAACATCTTGCCATTTAAACTTCTTCATGACAATTTCTCTAAGTTATAAAGCTCCTAAAATTTACAAAACAAAAACACCTAAAAATTATTTTGGTGAAAAACTTCAATACTGTGATTTTATTATTAAACTCAATATTAACTACTAAAAACAATTTCTGATTACTTGGTATAAAAAATAATATATTTGTGCTCATTTAAGTCTATGAACTTTCCATTACAAATTTATTGACTATTTTTCCCATCATAGTCAATACCATTTCAAGGATGATCATTTATTTTTATTAAGTACCTCTATTTAAAATGTTACACAATATACAAAATGCTCCATATTATTTTGGAGAGTTTCTAACAAGTATTATAGTTACTACTAATGGTGTTTCAAAATGCTCTTGACTCCATAAGAAAAAGTAATTTATTATGGCACAAAATTTGTTAGCTAGTAAATTATTATGAAAGAAAGTTAAATATTTCACTTATACTGAGATTTTAAAACACAGGGAAAAAAACTTTTAACAGATCATCAAAAATGAACTAGAGATAATAAAGTATTAAGATTTAATTATATGTCAGTAAAGTAGATTTTAAAAACTCAATCTGTTTTTATTTTAGTTCAGCAAAATATCATTAATATCCATTCCCTTTTCAACGCAGAGCTCAAAAGAAACAAAACCTTCAAAGTGTATCTCAAAATGCTTAAAATCTTTGCTTTTTTTATCAGAATAATATTGGGACATTTTACACAATTTTTGAATTGAGGGTTATCACATAATATTTCTCAAATTGATGGACCTCAATTTAAGAGATATACTAGTATGTTAATTGAAAGATGGTAAGTTCAAATTCTGACATAACTGTTAGCAAACAAGTGGCCGATAACATCTTAAACAAGGTTTCAATACCAAGTTTTCTGGCCTCCCATTGTTGATTTTGCCCTACATGCTTTTCTACATATTGTGCCTGAAAAATACCAAAGTGCCAACCTCAGAGGCTGTGAATTTTCTGTTCTTGTTTCCCTGAAACCTGTATCTTCAGATTGATTGATAGACGATAGATAGATGATAGATAGATAGATTGACAGACAGACAGACAGAGGTAGATACAGATATTTAGATCTTCTTGATTTCAATTTTTTTAAATGTATAGAATTACACTCTTCTTCACTTTTTTTTATACTGAGTAACCTGTCCATTGTTGGACAATGACACTTAGGAATGAAATTTTCAGTAATAATTTTGAAGTATCAATTGTAAAGTAGTAAATTGACCACTGAATTTGGTAAGGTCAAGGTTGTTGATAACCTTGACAGAAAAACTTAAATGGAAACCTCATAATGAAAGCCTGATAAGAAACATTACAACAGCCCAGACTGTGTGGCTCAGTGGTTGAGCATAAACCTATGATCCAGGAGGTCACTGTTTAATTCCCAGTCAGGGCTTATGCTGGGGTTGCAGGTTTGATCCCCAGTAGGGAGAATTCAGAAGGCAGTCGATCAATGATTCTCATCATTGATGTTATTTTTTTCCTCTCTCACCCTCTCCCTTCCTTTCTGAAATCAATAAAAATGAAATTTTTTAAAAAAAGAAATATTGCAACAAATATGGGATAAGGAAAAGTGATACCTAACAGAGGCAGGCCTCCAAGGTAGGCCTCTAAGATGATTTTGAACTAATTATCAGAGAAATAGACGAGTAACCCAAAAGGAAATATGAATTCATAAGAGCATCACATTTTCAATTTTTATTTTATTTTATTTTACATACAATGTGTTTGTAGACCTTTTAAAATGAGACAGAAAAGAGGAGGAGATTACTGAGAAGATGAAATAAACACAGGAGTAAGCAGAAATATAACTATATAACTATAAGAATGCCTGCAGCATTTATGCACTGGTCAAAGTAATTAACACCGGTGCCACCACAGTCACCTTCAAAATTCTCAGTAGGTTAATATGATTTTCTCACCCTCAGGCATTCGCCTCCCTACTCCAAACAATTACTCAGGGACACAGTTGATGGGAACTGCATAATCTTGCAACTACACCATCTAGATTATGTGGTTCCTAAAATCACTGTGAAAGGAAAGAAAGAAATGGAGAAGGCATATTGACTTTCAACTGCCTTTGTCCAAATGTGACACAATCATTTTTAGTCACAATCTAGTTTCCAAATTAAAAGATGATTGTGAAAGAAAGCAAATGCATGAAATATATGGTAGACACTTCTATTTCTATTACAATAGAGAAGCCCAAGACATAGAAAGTCATTTAAACCCAGATCAGAGCAGAACAATTTTTATCTCTTGTAAAATCAGAGAAAACAGAGTGAATTTAAAGCAGATGCAGGTAACATGGTGAAATTGAAAGGTTAGGAAGTTGCCATTGGAGTGCTCTATAATATCTATAAAACAATGGCATCAGGGACCATAATTCTGAGGGGAAAGGAGAATAGGAGAGTGAATTGATTAGTAACATGAGTAAGTATGCTGGTACTAGTGAGCCTTCAGTTGAGATTCATGTGTTGATTCCTAAGATGGAAGAAGATCACTGAGTCAGCTTGTATGGTAGGGAGAGAATAACAAACATTTTTAGGGCATAAGTAAATAAATGAATTTATCAATAGAACTTAGAATTTAAGTTGAATATGTATGAAAATAGAAATATGTAGACATTATGTTTAGTAAAAAATAATGAAGTCAGCAAGTTAGAGGACACACACGTAAAATACATACTTAACTGAAAAAATACTTGCTGAACTGGAAATGATTTAAGTAGAAATACAAGTGATTTTAGACAGAATTGAAAATTTGAAAATCAAGTCTTCTAAAGACATGCAGTTATTAGAAAAGACATGATTTAAGGCACCACCATGAAATTGGCTAAAATTGAGTGAATGAACACAATTATAGAAATGAGATCAAGGAACTTAAAGGCTAAAGTTTTGATTGAGTAATCTGTATAAAAGGCAACGTTACTAAGATTTCAGTATCATCTATTAGAGTTATTGAGGAAGATACTAAAATATTCAGGGAATGTGGGAAAGTAACCAAGTAGCATTGTTTGAAGGTATTTGTTTCAAAAGAAATGTTTTGTTTCCAAAGGAACACAGCAAAAGGGAAAAGAAAATTACAGTTATAATGAGAACAAAGAAAATACTTCATTTTCTATGAACTTCATGGTACACTGATATAGAAAGGAAGAAAAAAGAATGCCTCTGAGAGACTTCAGGAGAAATAGACTCTTTCAAAAACCTAGCCATCAGTTAGAAGAGAAAAAGGAGTTACAGGACAGAAGTTTTAGGGTATGTAGAACTTGACTATTTGCAGACCTCGAATTCCAGAGGACAGAAATGGAAACATGGTAGCAAGTCCAGCTAAGGGATAATGACTTAGAAAAGTGTACCTCTTTTGGGAAGTTGATCTAAAAAAAAAAAAGTGATTCATGAGAGGATTCATTTTAAAGGTCCCTCATGCTTCAGTGTCTAGAAACGTTATAGGAAAGCAGTGAGCCAATGTGGGGCTGGTGTTAGCTTTCTGGCGGGTTGGGGGGGGGGGGGGAAGGGATGGGAAGGGGAGGGAATGTAAGGGAAGGAGGTAGGGGGAAGTTAGAGAGAGAACAAAAGGGGCCTTGGAGACCGAATTGGGGGGTGAGGGGTGGCAGGGAGTGGTAAGTCTGGGTTGAGTCACTGCTGCCCACTGTTCCCATGATTTCAAGTCTCATGTGGACCCTGAGAGTTTAGGAAGAAATAGAAATAAAAAGTTCATGCCCAGGAAGGGGAATGAGTGTGCTCTAGAGCGAACTAGCATTGACTCTTTGTCTTAAGGGTTACTTTTTTTTTTTTTTTTCTGTAGGTGAGAATCTTAGGGGAGGATTTCAGCAGAATATTCATCAGCTTTCTAGGTAACTTTTAATATGCTGGTGCATCATTTGGTCTGCTTTATTGTTTTACTTTTATCTTGCATCTGTCTGGCTCTAAAGGGGTTTTTCTTGTTTATTTTCCAGACTTCTTCTGTCCTTGGGTTAAGCTGGCACAAATGGTACTAACTGGGTCTCTGTTCTCTATTCTCTATCCCCCACCCCACCCCTCTGCCCTCCTGCGCTAATTTAAGCTATGTACTCGCTGGTTAGTGAGAGGAGGAATAAACCATTTGCCCCCAAGTATACTGAGGGATAAGATCTTATGATTCACCAGCTGGTTGTAAAAAGTTAAAATTGTTTGGCTTGTTTAATTTTCTGTTCTCAGTTTCCCCATTACACTTGCCTAGGAATTTTCTTAGCTTCTTACTGTCCTTCTACAATTGCTTTGCCCCCAAGTATACTGAGGGATAAGATCTTAGGATTCACCAGCTGTTTGTAAAAAGTTCAGATTGTTTGGCTTAATTTTCTGGTCTCAGTTTCCCCATTCCACTTGCCCAGGAATTTTCTTAGCTTCTTACTGTCCTTCTACAATTGCCTCCATTTTAGTTTCATAGATGTTCTTTGGCTAATGATCATCTCTCATCCCATTCCAATTACCAGGCTTTTAGATCTTGATGAACAGAAACAGGTAGCCTGCAAACACCTACCCCACTACTAATATTTCCTTCTGCGATAATTTATTCACTTGAAATTAACATGTAAACTGATTGGCCACTTATCCAACAGTCAATAAAAGAGAAACAATGCCTCCTGCAAAAGTATGAAACTAGACTGCTGTTTGCCTTTAACTCAAAATGGACCAAAGACTTGAATATAAGACCTGAATTGATAAATAGAAGAAAACATAGATGTTAAATTTATGAAACTTGCTCTTAGAGAAGTTTTTGTTAATTTTTTGTGCCCCACTAACTCCTAAAGATAGTCTCTGTTAATAGTTCCAGAAATACTTTAAATAATAATTCTTATAGCTATTTGCTTTGTGCACATATTTATATCTATCTACTTGCTTTCTGGCTTTTAAGTTATTCAAAAATTTTGACAAAAGTTATTTGAATGGCTTAATTTCTTATAAAACAATTGCATTATTATTCCTGATATACTTTAGTTTTGTCTTTATTTCCACATCTGGAATCATCTACAGAAGGAGAGGTTGTTCTGGTTCCAAGAATTGATTTGTCCCCATCTGACACTGGCCTCCCATTTAAATTAATTCGAAGACAGTTTTCCGTGATGCCAGCATTTGCGATGACTATTAATAAATCACAAGGACAAACTCTAGACAGAGTAAGAATATTCCTACTTGAACCCGTTTTCACACATGGTCAGTTATATGTTGCTTTCTCTCAAGTTAGAAGAGCGTGTGACATTAAAGTTAAAGTTGTAAATACTTTGTCACAAGGGAAATTAGTCAAGAACTCTGAAAGTGTTTTCACTCTTAATGTGGTGTACAGGGAGATATTAGAATAAGCTTAATCAGTCATTGTTCGTATCAGTGTTGTTCTTACATCATATCTTTGTTGTTTTTTATTGTTTTTATATCATATCTTTGTTGTTATATCATGCTGTGATTGTTTATTAATAAATTTATGTATCATTTTCATATACATTTTACTAATTTTCTTTCATCTCTGACACTTCTATTATAGAGAAAGGGCAAATAGCAATATTAAAATATTTCCTCTAATTAATTCCCTTTTAATGTACATAAATTTCATGCATCGGGCCACTGGTATTTCATAAAACCACCCCCATTATATATATATATTTTCCTATCTTCTCTATATAGCCAAAGGGAATTTTCTCTTTAGTGTGGATATACATTATTCAACTTCATCAGCAACTGAAGAATTAGCCCCCTACACATTGACTGTTAGGTGTAAGGATCTTAGGAGCACAAAAATTAGAGGACTAGGTGCCCATTAACAATCTTTTATCTGAATCAAAAGAAAAGAGAAAAAAATAAGTATTCAAAACGGGAGTCCTTGACTCTAATTTCTCATGAATAGGATTGAAATAGCTTACTTTACGGTTTCTTCTGTTCTTTAATAGAAACAGAGCTGTAATCCTGACTGATTCGCAGATGACTGTATGTGGCAAGCATATCAACAATATCTGTACATTTCCTCCCTCTATCATCAGTAATCATGAATGTCTACTGCAAGTCATTCACTAATAATGTCTGATGTTTTTGCTTCTTTGCTTGTTTCCAAAAGGAAAAAAAAAAAGCATTGCAGCTAAAGATAATACCACTCAAATCAAAACTAAAACATATATTTATCTCATGATACTACTAGAAACTTTGCCAGTCTTCCCTCTAAAAGCTAGAAGCACACACCACCACTGCAGCCAGAATCAATCTGCTTGATTCCTGCTTTCTCACAGCACCA
>NW_006293067.1:153445-171152 GCF_000327345.1 Myotis davidii | reverse complement strand
TGTCTGGTCATCTGGTAGTCCATTCAACCAATCGAAGCATAATATGCTAATGATATGCTAAGGTCACTCAACCACTCACTATGATGTGCACTGACCTTCAGGGGGCAGACAGTTGACCGGTCACCAGTCGTTATGACATGCACTGACCACCAGGGGGCAGACGCTCTGACTGGTAGGTTAGCTTGCTGCTGGGGTCCAGCCGATCAGGCCTGAGCAAGACAGGCCAGACACACCCTGGAGCCCTCCCACAGCCCCTCCATGGCTGGCCAATCTCCTGCATCCCTCCCTAGCCCAGATCGTGCACTGGTGGGGTCCCTCAGCCTGGCCTGTACCCTCTCTCAATCCAGAACCCCTCAGGGAATGTTGGAAAGCCAGTTTTGGCCCGATCCTGCAGGCCAGGTTGAGGGACCACACTGGTGCACAAATTCGTGCACCGGACCTCTAGTGAAGATAATAAAATAGATTAGCATAGAGGGAAAATTGGCTATAAAATTCATATTTGGTCATTTTGCTTTCCCAAAGTAGCCTGTGTAGGCCACATGCAAAATTATGTTTGCTTCATATTTCTGAGTTAATAACCATGGCCGATTTCACAAAAATATTTTGAAAGAAATATAAACCTGAGAAAAACATTCAGTTAAAAGGAGTTTGTGAGGTTAAGAAGGCAATCATACCAAATAAAATACTTTGTGTAAAAATGATCATTCTTCCTTTCTGAAGGTCCTCACTAAATCAACACCGAAAATTTCAAATAAACAAAGAATTGTACAATGTAATCACATATCTCTTGGTACAGATTTTCAGAGACATATGCTTTCCTGACAATTTGTTAATTAACCTTTCAAATAAAAACTACAAAATAAAATTGTCTAAAATTGAACTTTTGAATACCTCCTGCAATATGCTATTTCTGAATTTTTCAACCATCTCAGTATGTAATACCATGTTTACTTTGCTGCTGCTGAAGCTCAGTAAACTGAAGTCATTCTTCACTCCTTTTCCATACAATTCATTCAATCCATCACAAAATATTTCAGTGTTACATTATATTCTCATAATTTCTCACCACTCCCACTACTACATGCCTAATTCTAATTGTGAAGTACTGCAGTAGCATACAGTTAGCTCCTGCCTTCATCCCTGCCCAACCAAATCCACAAAGATGGTTCCCTGTATAGCAGCCCAATTGGTAGTTTACAATTCTAAGCCAAATAAGTCATTCAGCACCCTGCTCAGAAACCTCCAATGACTCCTGTTTCTTACTGACCTTCACACAGCATCTCACCCCTGTTTTCCACTTGCTGTCTCTGCTCTCCACAGATATTTGCATGGCTCATATTATGTATGTCATATAAGTGTGTGTGTGTGTCTTGGCAATTTTTCATACTCTGGGTATGTGTATAACATATACATGTGTTCACATATATTGTGTATGTGTGTGTGTGTGTGTATATATATATACACACACACACACACATACACACATATGTGTGTGTGTGTGTGTATAATTTATTCATAATGGATGTCATCTATATAATAAAAGCCTAAACAACCATTAAGGAAGAATGACCAGAATGACCGATCACTATGATGCGCACTGACCACCAGGGGGCAGACACTCAATGCACGAGCTGCCCCCTGGTGGTCAGTGCCGTCCCACAGGGGGAGCAACACTCAGCCAGATGCTGGGCTCACAGCTGGCAAGCTCAGTGGCGGTGACGGGAACCTCTCCTGCCCCTGCAGCAGTGCTAAGGAACAGTGAGCCAAGTGGTAAGGAGCAGCAAGCAGGCAGGCGGTAAGGAGCGAGGGGTCCTGGACTGCAAGAGGGATGTCCGACTGACAGGCGGACAACCCCCAAGGGGACTCAGACTGTGAGAGGGCACAGGCCACGCTGAGGGCCCCTCTTCTTGCACGAATTTTGTGCATCAGGCCTCCAGTATTGAATAAAGAGTTTGGATACCATCTGGATTTTTCTGCATATGTTAGACTACATGAAAGAAGAAACATTCTTTTCTTATATATTGCCATATGACTAAGATATGTCTGGAATTCAATGAGTAGAGATTCAATAAACTCTTAATGCTTAAAAGAGTGAAAAACAAACATGTTGATTTTATATTTATAAATATTATTTGAATTATTTTTGTAGGTTTTCTTTGGTTTGGTTTAAAGACTCCTTTACTAATCTTGTGTGTAGCCCCAAAATAAAACTTACATGACTTACATCTGCTCATGGATGAAAAATACTGTAGTAAATTAACTATATTGGATTTAAAAATACATTAGTCAAATGGGTTATTTGTTAAGATCCTGATTTCTCCTGTTTGACAAGATAATTTCCAGTTATTTGAAATATTTTCATCAAGATGTCTACAAAATTAATGCCAGTTGGTGGTATATGTCTTTTATTCTTTTGCAAGTTAATAGTCCATATATACTGCCTTTAACTTAGCACTATATTTACTTTGTTTTGAAAAATAAAAATATTTTCATATATCATTGTAAAATATTGAAATTCTAGCCTCTTTCAGTGTGCTCTGTGTGTGACTTTCAAACTGAATGCAAATTATACTAAATAATACAATTTCACTCATTTGTAGAACTCTTGAAAGTAAAAAAATGAAATTGCCTACCATTAAATTACTTTGATCTTGTAATATATATCTAGTTAATGGATGTTCTACAACCTTGTTAGATGAAATTTTTTTAAAAGTCATATTGTTAACACCAGTGCATTTTTTTTTTTATTTTAAAATATAGTACTAAATCGAAATCAAATAATTGCTCAAAAATAAAATTACTATAATAAGAAATGCAATAAAACATAAAATTCAGACTGGCTATCAGATTTTTAATTAGTTTTAGACAGCTGTTGCATTCCAACATTCCTAATAGTAATCTATTGCTGCAAATTTAAAAGAATGTATACCAACTGACCCTAAATTAGCATAACACATGCATACATAATTATAATTTTAATACATCATTTTTTCCTAACTTTACATCAGTGATATCCTATATAATAAAAGCCTAATATGGTAAGTGTCTGGTCATCCCATTGTCCATTCAACCAACGAAAGCATATTATGCTAATGATATGCTAAGTTCGCTCAACTGCTCATTATGATGTGCACTGATCATCAGGGGGCAGACAATCGACCAGTCGACCAGTCACTATGACATGCACTAACCACCAGGAGGCAGATGCTCTAACCGGTAGGTTATCTTGCTGTTGGGGTCCAGTCAATCAGGACTGAGTGAAATGGGCCATATACGCCCTGGGGCCCTCCCTTGGTTTCTCTCTGGCTGGCCAACCTCCCGCGTCCCTCCCCAGCCCCAATCGTGCACTGGTGGGATCCCTTGGCTGGCCTGTGCCCTCTCACAATCTGGGACCCTTCAGGGGAAGTCAGAGAGCCAGTTTCAGCCCTATTCTGCAGCCCAGGCCAAGGAACCCATTGGTGCATGAATTCATGCACCGGGCCTCTACTACAATGATAATTGCCAATAAATTTAGGATTACTGGTTAATGTTAAAAGGTAAATTCATACTCATTACTATTTTAAAAAATATCATTAAAATGACATATGTTATAAGAAAGATTTATAGGCAAATATTGTAAGGAAGATTACTAGAAAAATTACCCATATTCCTCAATAGATCATTTTCTTAAAGCTTTGAGCTGATTTTTCATGTTAACATATTGATCAGTGACTTAATCTGATTTGTATATATTCTTGTTTCCTGAGAAATTATAAGCCAGCAGTTGTATTATTACTGACTCCCTTAAAATATCTTTCTTTTCTAAATTAGTTTTTAAAAAAAATATTTTTATTGATTTCAGAGAGGAAGGGAGAGGGAGAGAGAGATAGAAACATCAATGATGAGAGAGAATCATTGATTGGCTGCCTCCTACACACCCTCCACTGAGGATCGAGCCCGCAACCCAGGCATGTGCCCCTGACCAGAATGGAACCTGGGACCCTTCAGTCCACAGGCCAACACTGTATCCACTGAGCCAAACCAGCTAGGGCTCTAAATTAGTTTTTAATGATCCACTTAGCTTTGTTTCATAAGAATCCCAGATTAAATCACTCTCTTATGCTTTATTGTATGTCTTTTGGGTAATTTTCATTTTGTTGTTATCTAGTCATTGTAAAGAACACTTAGAAAGACATTTCAATAACATTTTTGCTCACTATTAATTTTGGAAGTATTCATCAGGCAATTTTATGATAAGTGACAAATTACTTCTAGTATTTTAATGAAGCCCTTTTTATTCACAATGCTCCTTTATGTATTGTTCCTTTCTTTTTTCTGTATCCATTTGATATTATGCATTAGTCATTCAAGGACATAATTAACAAAGATAGTCTCTTTCGAATTCTCAGGACAAACTTTCAATGCTTTTTACAAATGTATCAGAATTAAATGGATAAAGCAAGAAAAGAGCATTAAGTGTCTTTTTGGGAGAAAGCCATATCGACTTTCTGAATCACAGCCAATAACTACATTATATGATATTATAGATTAACAAAATGTTGAATTGGGATAAGACAGTGGTAAAGGAATGATAAATGTTTAAAAATTCTTTTGGGTAAATATAATTTTTAATTATAGTATTTAAGGTTTATCATTCAATTTCATCATCATTATGAAACAATAATGATTAATTTCAAACAAATCTAAATGGCAAAGCAGAAGCCTGAAAAACATTTTAATTATCTTAAACTCATATAAATACATAACTTCCTTTCTCTTCTTACATTAATCACAGTATAATTTGCTTGCAATTTGAAATTCAAACTTCAAAGTCATATAGGTTCCTCCTTTATAGTTGATGTAATTCTATATAAATACTACAAAATGCATAAAGTATATTTTCTATACAAAAGAAATAATATTTTCTTTTAATATGACACATTTATCCATAGTTGTTATTGTATTGACACAATTTTATCATATGTTACCATCTGATCATTTTGAATATCATAAATTATCAGTAAACGTTAACACTTTCTAAAATATATTTTCAAAGGTGAGAGAAAAGATCTTAATAACATTATGATGTATCACTCAGGGACTCGTGTAGCTAAGAGTAAGAAGTGTTTTAGTTTTGGCTTGAAATTTCAACTGTTACGAAGTGCCCCTAATTATTACAAAGACAGAAATCTGATAATATATTTTAGTATTGTTAGGTTCCTGTTAACTCCCAGGAAATAATATGAATGTTTTTCATATTTAATTTAACTGGTCAAATTAAATGGCACAATAGGTCAGTACACTTGAGAATAAATCAAAATAAATTATTTGAAACAAAGAGAATAAAGATTGGAAAAAAAGAGACTCAGTGAAGTGTGAGAAATGATAATGCAGGTGTGATGATTCATTTTATGAGTCAAGTTGGAAGGTGTTTTTAGATAAAATTAACATTAAAATCAGGGAACTTTAAGTAAGCAGAGTATCCTCCAAAGGGTGGGTGGGCTTCATCTAATCAGTTGAATGCTTGAAAAGAACAAACAGATCAGCATCTGCATGGATGAAGGAACTCTCCAGCAGATTGCCTTCACACTGCACCTGCACCATTGGCTCTCCTGGGTCTCTAGCCTGTGGGTCACCAGCCTCCATACTTGTATAAGCCAATTCCTTATTATAAATCTCTTTATATAGGCACATCTAATTAGTTTTATTTCTCTGGAGATCTCTAATACAACAGGATCATAAGGAATTGTAGGACCAGAAGGAAATGAAAGACAGATAGAGAGGACAGAGGGAAAGACTGGCAGAAAAATTATTTATAATTATATAATTTCTAAAAAATTTAAAGGTAAAAAGTCATAAACCCTAGTGGGAGAGTTAACATCTTTATAGATTAGACGATTCACCAAAATGACATACAAATTCATTACAGGCACATTGAAATTCCAGCAGGTATTTTTTAAATAGATATAAATATTGAGCAGACAATTCTAAGATATACATGGGAATGCAAAGATCTGTGAGGCCAAAAACAAACTTGAAAAGAGAAAATGGTCAAAGTTGGAGAACTTGGAAATGTACTAGTGTAAAAATGAACTATAAAGTTATACAGAGCAAGAGAATGCAGTATGGGCATAAAGGAAGAAAAACAGATCAATGGACCAGGTTATAGACTCTACATATAGAAACACAATTACAGATCCAGAGTTATAGAATCATGGAACAGACTGATGAATCTCAGAGGGAAGAGATTAACCAAAGAATATATATGCATATATGCATAACCCGTGGACACAGACAGTAGTGCAGTGAAGGTCTGTGGGGCAGAGAGTGGGCGCAGGGTGGAGGGGATCAATGGGGGACAATTGTAATACTTTCAACAATAAAGATAATTTTTTTAGCCGAAACCGGTTTGGCTCAGTGGATAGAGCGTCGGCCTGCGGACTGAAAGGTCCCAGGTTCGATTCCGGTCAAGGGCGTGTACCTGGGTTGCGGGCACATCCCCAGTAGGAAATGTGCAGGAGGCAGCTGATCGATGTTTCTCTCTCATCGACGTTTCTGACTATCTCTCTCCTTTCCTCTCTGTAAAAAATCAATAAAATATATTTTAAAAAAAGATAATTTTTTTTAAAAAAATAATCAATGGGTTTTGTAAAGTGCCAATAATTTACTAGGGAAAGGAATTTTTAATAAAATAATGATGTGTAATAAAATCTCCGAGTTGATCAGTGTCTCGCAAATGTTCACTTTAGGCAACCTTGCATGTACCTGTTTCACTCAAGTAAGCCATATTAAACTACATGGGCAGTCTCCTGTCAATGATAGAGTGAAGTTTTATTGCAGCTTATATCACTCTGTCAGAAAAATCATTTCTATATAGGACCTCAGTAAATAATTTAAAAATAAAATTTAGTGAATGCTGATGCACAAGTAAAGGAACCCATATTATATGTTTAAGTTAAATTTAATGAGGTATAATTCAATTATAATAAAATTCAACCTTGTTATATGTACAGTACTATGAGTTGTGTCAACCATACACAATTTTGAAACCAATAAAATAATATAATAAATGTACAATAATGACATTATCCCACATTTTTTCTTCATTCCCCAAACAAGTCCTAGCAACAATGATGTGTATGTTTTTTTTTCCTTTATAATTTTGCATTTTCCAAAATGGACTAAATTGAGAATACAATATGTAGGTTTGTATGTCAGGCTTCTAATGATTTTTTATAAAAAGCCTCTGGAGAAAAAGCTTTTGTCCTAGTTGATTTCTAAATCAAGCAAATAAAGGCAGACTTGAAATTGAGATCTTACAGTGAACCACTACAAAAGTAAAATATAATTCTCTCAGAATGAACTTTTGAATTAGATCCAGCCTCATTCAGCTACTTGTGTGGTTGCCAGGATGCTGATTTTCACTATATTTTCAGGCTGTTGACTTTCACAGCTATCCCAAAACCAGAGAAAGGGGGAGAGAAAATGGAACAAGTTAAAATGCCCACTTTTCATAAATAAGACTCAGTGATTTTTTTTCTTAAATAAATACTCTGAGATAGCTAAGCTTTTCTTTAATTTCCGGAGTTGGCATGGCACAGTGGTTGAGCTTCGACCTGTAAACCAGAAGGTCACGGTTCAATTCATGGCCATAGCACATGCCCAGGCTGTGGGCTCAATCCCTAGTAGGGGGAGTGCAGGAGGCAGCCAGTCAATAATTCGTTCTCATCATTGATGTTTCTATCCCTATTTCTATCTCTCTTCCTCTCTGAAATCAATAAAATATATTTAAAAAAACAACATTGACTCTGATCATTTTACCAGTTTTCACATGATTTTATGTATGAGAGATTTTAGACTCACTTGCTCTACCACTGTCATTGGCGTCATCTCCTGGTCCACTATTCTTAAC
This sequence comes from Myotis davidii, assembly GCF_000327345.1. Taxonomy (NCBI): domain Eukaryota; kingdom Metazoa; phylum Chordata; class Mammalia; order Chiroptera; family Vespertilionidae; genus Myotis; species Myotis davidii. Next base: position 163,261 of record NW_006293067.1, on the reverse strand, counting down.
AACTAAAAACATAAAATTTCTAAAATAATTAGGCCCACAAACCAAATTTGATATGGCATTTGGGGTGTTGCTTCATGATATCAAGTATTGTAGAATATTCTCTAGCTGGACAATTCCTCACTTGTCTGAAAAGCAAGAATATAATATGTTATGATCAATTTGTTTTTCTGTTCTGAAATAATACACATCATCTAGTTTTTACTGAAAATTTATCAAGTTTTCATTTTTGTTTGACAAGAACTTATGGAACCTTCAATTTTGTCTAAAAGGCAGAAAGAATGAAAGAACTTTTCTCCCACCCTATGAATAAGAATGCAGATATTGTACAAAGTCATAACTTTTCATGATTTTGAAATAATTTTTCACCCATCAAAAGATAACATAAAATAGGTTTATTTTAATACTTGAGACACTGATAGTTGACATATCACTGTATTAATATTTTTATTTAGTTTTTAAAATATATTTTTATTGATTTCAGAGAAGAAGGGAGAGGCAGAGATAGAAACATCAATGATGAGAGAGAATGTTAGTTGGTGACATTAGTTATGCATAATTAAATACAATTAATTATGCATTCAGCGATTGGCAGTTAAAAGAGGGTAGGCAGACATAATGTTCATGTGTGTATGGAGATTCATCCAGGGTATTGGGACACAGGAGGGAAATGTTCAGAGTCCTATTATGGGGATTGGCATTAAGTAAGGAGAAAGGGAACCTTTTATGCTATAAGAGTTTATCTATATATGTAAAAGCTAAACAACCAGAATGACAGAACAACCAGTCACTATGATGCACACTGCAGTAGCCAACGGGCCCGATTGGGGCCCTGATCGACCCCCACAACCTCCCACGGCCCCTCCCCACAGCCGCCCCACCCCTGATAGCCCCACACACACCCTGATTGGGGGCAGGGCCAGCCGGCCAAGTGCCCTCAGCCCCTCCCCCCAACTGGCCCCCCCATCCCGATTGGGGGTGGGGCCAGCTGGACCCCACCCATGCACGAATTCATGCACCAGGTCTCTAGTGTATATGTAATGTAATGATGAGTAGATGGAGAGAGACAGATGCCTATCCTTATTTTAATATTTTTAAAGCCTAAATCAAGGATATTTGAAAAGGTCAGAATAACAAATTTCTATTTTTTCATCTACATATTTTAGTAAAGCTATTGATTTTTCATTACTTATTGGTCCCAATATCTGTGTCTATTGTTTCCTGGACCCATGTCACAGCATGAAGAAAATGAGAAAAAATAAAAATGCAGGAGCAAATTAGATTGATATCTAAAATGACTGTGGTGGGTTGGGGAATCTAATAATTTTAGTTATATGTCTACAGTCTAACTTGTATATTTTCCTCATGGTTCTATACTGTTGAGTTAAAGAAACTATCCCAAAGTACCTTGTACATGCATCAAAATGTGATCATCTAGTGTGTGTGTGTGTGTGTGTGTGTGTGTGTGTGTGTAGAAAATTTTTCTTGTTCAATATTTATAGATAAGTTATTATATATTGTTGTCCTTTTCAATCCCAATTGAACCAGTCAAGGGCCATGGCACTATATATTTTTAATGTCATGATAATTATGTGCTAGCTGAATGCTCTTATTCTCTGTGTGAATCTTAATTTTTTATGAACTAAGGTTTGGGATGGACTTCAGTTGCAGCGTGGCATAGGTGAAGGAAGAAGCTGTATTGAGAAAGAAAATTCACAAATTTATGTTCAGAAAGGAGAGGAGTTAGGACACAGGTCCATTGATTCTCCTACCATTTCCCATCTAGGAGCCAGGGTGAAGGTAGACTGGCGGTATGGATCTACAGTCTAATGCAGGATCTACTACCATTGCTATCTTGCTCCCTTTTGTGGCACTTAACTCTGCTAAGTGAAGTAAAAATTGAACTGCTTGACACCAGTCTAACTATAAGATGTCATTTTTTAAAAAAATTGTCTGGGAATACCAGCTTCTCAGTCCCTGAGGTTTTGGACAATAGGATGTTAGAGTTCCTCTGTGGAGTTAACCAAAAACCCCATGGGAGGGAGGGGTTCCTTCAGTTCCAGATAGCTCATTTTCCAGGTAACCTAGAGTGAGCTCTCAGGGTCATGTTAGACAATTTCATTTACATTGAACTACTCTGAATTTGCTCCTTTTGCCAATCAAACTCAGTATTTCAACTGACATTTAAAAATTGAACAGTTTTTGTTTCCACTTTATTTTACTCTTAGAAACTGACCTAGTTATGGTGACTGCCACTAATGGCAGTCAAAGATATCAGATTTTTGATAGGGCTAGTAGGTCATGCCATTTCATTTAGAGTTCACTCTCCATGGTGTATGCAATTGTTTTGAATGACATGGTAAAGATGTTTTTCAATCTGAAGAAAATAGAGATCAGATAAAAATATGTAGTTGTTAGTAAAAAATATATATATAATGGAAAGTGTTATAACTGGAAAATAACTTGAATGGATTAAAGTAACTTTTTAAAATGATAAGATTAAAGAAAACCAAATTCAGTTATATTAAAAATAACTGAATAATTGGTTATATCACTTATGCAGTACTTTTTTTGTAAAAGAAATCAAAATTGTTTTATATTCCTGGTCTCCACTGGGGGCTGGGGTGCGGGGGGAAACACTATTGGAAGTTGAAATATTTGTAAGTGTAATTTAGGGAAATTAGAGATATTTAGTAATTTATTCACAGTTGGATAATTGATAAAACAAGGCTTTTGGAGTCCAGTTTTGTTTTATCCTCAATATTCATTCTTACCCTCTAATTTTGAATCCCAAGAATATCCATCCAGGATCATTCCTTCTGTATTGTTTCATTCTTCAGTCCTAGCACCACTGTGCTAGCTCAAACTTTTAGTTATCCTTACATATGCCTAAACTTGTTATTATCCTGACTATTTAAATCTGAGGCTTAGGTATAATTATTTCCTTAGTGCACATATTTGTGTCCTTTCTTCTTTATGTGTGACATGTGCCATTTGTATATTTTTCTGATTTTATTTTTACTTGAGATTTTCTGGGAAAACAGACTTCTATATACAAAGCCCTTCTGAAAATTCTTTTAATAAAAGTTCCACCCTTATGCATTCAGTGGTTGGCAGCTAACAGATGGTAGGCACACATAATGTTCATGCATGTGTGGAGATTCGTCCAGGGTAATGGGACACAGGGGGCAAATGTTCAGAGTCCTATATGGGGATTATATATATATATACATATACATATGATTTAGTGTATATGATCTACGCTAGGTTGTTAGGATCTACAAAAAAGAAAGCAAGCAGATGGAAATTGAGGAGGGTTTCAAATGGAAATTCTGATTTATTTGAGGCAAGGTAAAAGGCTATCACCTTAGATCTCCATTAAATTAATGAGACATGGGTTCTTGTATCTTGCAACTAAACTTCACGCTTTGATCATCTCACTCTGTGGCACTAACATGAATTCATCCTCACAGGGAGACCATGAATATGGGTTTGATTTTAGGATTGCTGAAGATGAGTTGCCCTGAGGGGGAAAATAACCCCAAGTCACTTCCCAATTACAACAAAATTCTTTCAACTTCTTTCAGTATTTTACCTCCCATAGCCAAAGTTATTAAATTTTTAGAGCAGAATATCAGGGTCAGTTGGTGAGCATGTGCATTGGTCTTTATTAATAAAATTAAGAGAAATGGTGGATAAGAAACAGGGACAACGTCTAAGAGCTCTGGAACATAGAAAAGGGCAACAGTGCAAAAATAAATTGCATAAAATTTCAAGATTCCATAAGTCACAGAGTAGAATAATCATAACAGAGTATATAACAACCAGGGACTGGTAAAATATACAGCTGTTGCAGAGGTATGACCATTTTTCACCATGGGACCCCAGATGGGCTTACAGCCTAGAATCTATAATTAGAGAAAGGATGGTTGAGACTTAGGCCAGTCCTCAAAGCAATTATTTAAAGTATGACCTACCATTCATTTGGCCGTATATAATTATCCCACACAAGATATAAAGGCTAGATTGTATTCATTTCTTTGAATTTAAATGGATCATAAACATTCTCCAAACAAAGTGTAATATAGCTAGAGGAACTGTAACTGAACAGAACATTACAATTATGCAAAACCCAGTGTAAGAGTAACTGAAATACAACGCAATAATGTAAAAAAAAAAAGTCAGTGAAAGAATAGAAGTTATAACCAGAAATTAAACAAAAAGTCTTAAACATAAAGGTTTAAAGTTTTAGGTATGTGCACTGCCTCCTAATGATGCATTTTATGTACATGAAAATTTCTTGCCAACTACTTTAAATCTCAGATAAAAAAATTATTTATATACACAAAATTACATATTCATAAGGAAACTTATGACAGAATTTACTGTAATTGATATAGAATTTTATTAAGAAGAAGATTAAATAAAATTAATAATCTTTAATTTTGAAAAACCAAAAACATATTTTAAAAAATGAAAAGCTTAGAATTGAAATTAGAACATGAGCTACTTACTAATTTTGACTGAGAAAGGGAGGCTGTGATTGAAAATACAATACATGTAAAGATATTTTGAAATCTGAGCTTTGGATCCTTGAAGAGTTTTTAAACAAGCAAACAAGTAGACTAGAAATGGATAAAGAATAAGTGCAAACAAAGAAAGATTTGTAATTAGAATAGGTGAATATCATAAGGGCTTTAGACAAAAGCCTTTTAAGTCAAAGAAACTGACACATTTTTGTTCTAAATTGGTAAATATTTTGCAAAAAACAATTATTCAAAAGCATAGTTTTGTGTGCTTTTCTATTTTATTCTTAGTAACTTTTTGTGCTAATTGCCACACTTACAGGGTTTATTGTTGTTGTTCATGTTTATTTGTTTTAGATTTCTGTTTTTTGCCTCCAATGGATACTCTCTCTCTCTCTCTCTCTCTCTCTCTCTCTCTAACTCTTTCTCTGTCTCTAAAGAAAAGTAATTTAAACACTACAAGCTTCTGTGAGTCCACAAAAACAATCAAAATTTAGCAAATTTGTTTCAATTCATTTAGTCCAATTAAAAGGGTTTTACTTAGTGATGACAATTTTTTTCATGAGTTTCTAGCTATGGATATGAGAAATCCCTTGAATAGATCTAAACTGCAAGCTGAGTTTTAATCTTCCCTGTTGCTGATATGCCTTCCTAATTGTGTGATTTTGGGGTTTAAGAAGCAATAATTAATTCGTGCATTATAAATTATTAAATTTTTGGACTCCTCTACTCTCCACTTCTAATTCCATATTAAACAGCTATTTTTAAAAAAGCTCACATTTTTCTTTTAACAACTTTTCAAACACAGATAAGAGCCCCAAGCCCACAATGATAAAATTCAATTTTTAAAATATCTTATTCTAGAACTGCAAGTTTTATTGTCTATTATAATGGACTAGAGGCCAGGTGCACAAAAATTTGTGTACTCGGGGGTAGAGGTCATCCCTCAGCCCGGCCTGTGCCCTCTCACAGTCTGGGACCCCTCCGGGGATGTCCACCTGCTGGCTGAGGCCCGCTCCCTGGGGGATTGGGCCTAAGATGGCAATCAGACATCCCTCTGGCAGCCCAGCAGCCCTCGGGGGATGTCCACTTGCCAGCGAGCAGCAGGCCTAAACTGCAGTCAGACATCCTTAGCGCTGCTGAGGAGGCAGGAGAGGCTCTCACCACCACCGCTGTACTGGCAGCCATCAGCCTGGCTTGTGGCTGAGCAGAGCTCCTCCCATGTGAGAGCAACCTGACCACCAGAGGGCAGCTCCTGCATTGAGAGTCTGCTCGCTGGTGGTCAGTGTGTGTCATAGTGACCAGTCATTCCCAGTTCTTCTGCTGTTAGGGTCAGTTTGCATATTACCCTTTTACTATATAGGATAGAGGGGGTGAGGGCCATCTGGTTTGCCGTGAAGGGTGTCCTGGATCAGGGTGGGGGTCCCACTTGGGTGCCTGGCCAGCTTGGGTGAGGGGATGATGGCTGTTTGCAGCTGGTCACACCCCCTTCATGGTGGGGGTCCCCACTGGGGTGCCTGGCCAATTCGGATGAGGGGCTGAGGGCCGTTTTCAGGGTGGCGGGCGACTGAAGCTCCTAACCTCTCCTTTTTTTCTTTTCTATTCTGGGATTTATTTACCTTCTATGGCTGTCACTGGAACTGAGAGCTGGCCTTAGCTCTGAGGCTCGGCTCCAGCTCTGAGACCTCGGGTGCTGAAAGCAGCTTTCTGGGGTTTGTTTAGCTTCTATAATTGTAACATTGTTTCTTAGAGTGCAGCTCAGAGGCCGACAGCGGCAGGCGGGGAACCTTGGCTTCCTCATTCACTGGAGCAAGCTAGCCTCCTGTTCGCTTCAGCTGCTTGGCTGCCGGTCACCATCTTGGCTGGCAGTTAATTTGCATATTGCCCTGATTAGCCAATGGGAAGTGTGTCGGAGGTATGGTTAATTACCATGTTTCTCTATTATTAGATAGGATGGCAAATCATCTTGCCTTCTATAGTAGCTTTATTTCTCCCAAATTTTTATTCTGAGATTGGCACATATATTATCCTTTTTGCTATAGAGGCGCCCTGACTTTAGGTAGTATTTTCATATTGTTCAAGTGGGAATAGATTATATTAAATACTCAAATATTCAGCAGCTTAAACAATAAATAATGTATCACTCATGACTCTTTATGGTTGTGTTACAGAAGACTGGAGGAAAACCAAGGAATGCTTAGAGAAATGGTGTTACACTTTTATTATGCCAGCAGGCTCAGAGAAAGATGTCTCTCAAATTCTGAGCAAAAACATGGAGGAAGCTTTTCCTTTTCATATCTTTCTAGCCCTTTGTCTCCCAAATTAGGGTTTTCCAGTCCCCTTTGCAAGTTCTTAAAGAGTCCCATGTGCTGGGGCCTTGAAACCACAACTAAAGGCCTGGCCTGGAACCAGCACTGATAACTCTGTCTGGAGATGGTTTATGGCCTCTCTAAAATGGGAGTGAACAGGTTGTGCAGGACCAGAAAATTAAAGGGTCAGTAGATAGATTATAGGCTAGTAAGAATGTGCATTAGGTTAATCACACAGATTCAGATTGATAGCCCCCCAAAATGTCTCATTTTCCCCATCAGTTGGTTGAGGGAAGGGAGAAGTTGTTCCTTGTAGACATTCACCATTACAGACTAGTGGAAAAGGCATCATCATAAACATTGCTGGTTATCAACACAGAAGGAAACAGAGATCTCTGGATCACATCTTACTATCTTCAAATACGAGCAGTATGGAATCCCCACTCCCATCACCTTGAACCGAACTAATCATGTTGGCCTGCCCAGCAAGAAATAAGCTACTATGGAAATCTTACCACCTGTTTGAAAGTCAAAGAGCCAAGCAGACATATGGGAGAAGCACTAATGACTGTCACAGAGGACAAAATAAAAATACATTTTAGAAGTAGGCACAGACACAAATGATGCTATTATGTACACTCCAAGAGTAAACTATATACTGTAGAAACACATAAAATTAAAAGAATAAGTGAAATAAAAGAATGTCTAAAACTAAGATACCAAAATTTGTAAGAAATGCTAAATAATCACCAGTAATGTAATAGGGAACAGAACCACTGTTCATAATAGACTTTTTTTTTTAAAAGAGAGTACACTTAACATACAATCTTAAATTATCTATCTGAATTTAAATTATCAGGAAATTAAAATAGAGACAACAAAAATAAAGGGACAATTGGGGATAAAGATTATACTAGTAAATACTTATTAGTATCAATGTGTATGTATGTGGAAATGAGTAAACAAAAAAGAATATTTTAATATTTATTACATTTTTGTAGATATAAACAAAAAAAATTAAGTCAGCCTCAAATAAGATGTATACAAATATTGCAACAAACACATCACTGAACTCTAAGGATTTCAACCAGAAAAATACATAAATTCTAGAATAAAGTTAGGATAATGCTAATTAATCCTCACCCTCTGGAGGAGTACAAGGGAAGAAATAGATTTCTGAGAATCCTAATTTGTAAACCACTATTTTTTATTTAATTTATTGAGGTGGCATTGATTAATAAAATTGTATAGGATTCAGTCTGGTTCAAGTGCCTCAGTGGTTGAGCATTGACCTATGAACCAAGAGGTCATAGTTTGATTCCCTGTCAGAGCCTAGGTTGCTGGCTGGATCCCCAGTGGCAGGTGTGCAGAAGACAGCCAATCAATGATTTTTTTCATCATTTATGTTTCTCTCTTTTCCTCTCCTTTCCTCTGAAATCAATAAAAAATGTATTTTAAAAAAATTATACAGGATTCAGATGTACAATTCTATAATACATCATCTGTGTATTGTATTGTGTTCACCACCCAAAGTCAAGTCTCCTTCCATCACCATTTATTGCCCCTTTATCCTCTTCTTCCATTATTTTAGAAGTCAATTGGGATGATAGAAAGCACACAGGAAAATGGAAGAAATAAATATAAAAATATAATTATTCCTGCCACTCTATTCTCCATAAAACACTCTTAAAGAGGGCAAGGATATGTCACCTCAAATTCCATGACTTACTTCATATTTCACTCAAATTAAAATTCAGATATCTTACTTTGGCCTGTGTGGACTCTCTTCCTCTGGTGTCCCATCCTATCACTCCTCCCAACCTTTTCTCTGGCTCACTTACCTCCATATCCTGCTGGTTTTGCTGTTCTTGGAATATTCTCTCACCTCAGAGACTTTACCTGTGCTCTTCCGTCCTTCTCTTTGCTTCTCCTCATCCAACTATCTACTGTTTCACTACAGTACTTTCTACTTTCCACCTATTATCAGTTTAAAAATATATATACATCTCCTGTACCTTCTATTCAAAACAGCATTTCCTTATCACTGTTTTTCTTCTCCTGAATTATGTTTCCTTTTACAGTACTTATAAATTTCTGACATTTCACATACATGTACATTTTCACTTATTTTCACCCTTCATTGAAAGCTAACTCCATTAACCCAATTTTTAAATTTTCTCAAAGCCAGAACCATACTGCATAGATAAGTGCTGGACATATACTAGGAGCTCAAATATATTTTACAAAAAGAAGAATTAATGAATATAACCTCCTTTATGACTCCCTCACCCCTTCCCCCTCAGTCTTTCCTTCCTTTCTTCTGTTTTTTTTTCCCTCTCTCATCATCAAAGGGCTTCAAATATTATTGTTAAAATAATTCTACTAAGACCATGAGTCAACTGGGGTTATTTGCTGATTGCTAATAGTAAAACCCTTTTGAAGTTAAAAGAACTTTGCCAGAAGGGAGGGAGTGTGGGGATGGATGGAAAAGATCAGGGGGAATATAGCCAATAATATTATGATGAGTGTGCCTTGTGACAGATGATTACTAGAATTTGTGGGCTGATCACATCGTAAGACATAAAAATGTGAAATCACTATATTGTACACTTAAAGTGAATATAAGTAATATAATAGTGTATAACAACTATACTTTAATAAAAAGTAAAATAAGTAAATAAACCAAGAAGAAGAAGAAAAACATTGGTAGTAGAGCCCTATCTTGAAAGCATATGAAATTCTGTAGGGGAAGAGAAGCTATAAGGGAAAAATCTTTAACATTGCTGGACAGACATCTGTATATCTATCAGTAGGTACTTATCTACTATACAAATATTTATATTATACTTGTATTTGTACTAATTCTATACTTGGCCTGTAATCCTAATTTTTAAAATTAACTTTGGTATTGGGCATTAAGAAATTTAAGCAAATCCATTAAATCATATAATTCCTTAAAAAAAACTTTAGAATATATAATATAA
>NW_006293067.1:130626-153258 GCF_000327345.1 Myotis davidii | reverse complement strand
TAATATATATTAGAATATTATAATAATATATATATTAGAATTATTTGTGTAATTCCCTTATAGTAAATAACTATGAATAACAAATGATGTAATCTTTCTGGGCTGTTAAAGAATAAACTAATATCTGTAATGTAACTTTGCAAGTATATTTTTAAGATAAAAATTCTACATGTCCCTCAATTTGAACAGACTTTGAAGACACAAAACTCAGGCTACCTGTTTGCATCCTCTTCCCATTTAGCTTATTGCAATATTTCAGATTCCTTGGTGTTTCAGATGAAGTTTGATACATCACATTGTATCACTCAGATTTGAAACATACTTTGATTATTTCTTACTTTACTCACTGTTACCTTTTTTTCTCATACACCCACTTCTTTCAGTTCACTTTTTTAAAGGAAAATAAAAAAGCTAAAAACTTTATTTGTCAAGTATAATTGTACTAGAGGTCCGATGCATGACATTCGTGCAAGAGTAGGACTTCATAGCCCTGGCTTCATCCAGAAGGTCGTCTGGATGGTCGTTCTGCTGTTTGGCCTTTTGGTCAATTTGAATATTACACTTTTATTATTATAGATTTCCTATTCAATGTTTACCTGGATATAAAGGCAGTTAATTATATCCATTAATTATGACTTTTCCCTAAGAGTATTTTAGGACCATAACTACTTTTAGTTCAAGTTTAATTTCAGACCATACTTCGTGGTTACTTTAGATCTCTGAGTTTGTAAGACCACCATGCAGGCCTTCCCTGAGCTTGTCAGGTTAGCATGTGGTCCCTTTCGTCCACAGGATTATGAAAAAGTATGTGTTGGTTTCAATGCAAAATCTACCAAAAATAAAATTTCAATCAGAAGTTTATTCATATACGTAATACAATAGGTAACCACACACCAAGAACTTAACATAAACTCTCTGAGCACTTGTTTTATAAATATTTATAATGTCTTAAAATGGCAAAGCATATATATGGACAGTTATGTCAAATTTCAAAGGGACAGTTCAAAGATTTTAAGTGTTTTGTGTAGTGCCTGATAGTTGGCACGCACTCAAATCAATTTACTAGCCAATGCATACATTTTCATCACTCATAAAGATTAATGCCAAGCCATGATTAAAATAACGCATGCAGCCCTGGAAGCTTATAGAAGTTGACACACAACTCAGAGTCAAGTCAATACCCATCAAGAAATTTAGGAGCATCATATATTGTTACTGCCAAAAGAAGCCTCATTAACACAGATAAGAAACAGAGTAATTTGCTGTTATGATTGTGCTTTACAGACTACAGTCAAAAGGCTGAAGTAAAGGGAGTGGTAATTCAAATTGAACATATATATTTTTACCTAACTAAATAATTTTTTAGCTATTCTAGATATTGACCATTTCAGACAATGTAGGGAAGTAAAAAGAAATTAACATCTGTAACAAATAGAACAATTAGAACGGTGTTTTTTTTCTACTGGGAGAAAATATGACTGAGTTCACTCATTTTAACATTGTGTATTGTTCATTGATTCATTTCTTTCAACTACCAGAATATGATGGCATACAGGACAATTAAATTGAGGGCATGGCATGCTCTCCAGCCTGCTCGAGGCAGGTTTATATGAACAGGAATGAAATAAAAGAGACAAAACAGCAAAAATGAAAGTAAAAACAACAGACAGGGGACAACCTGTATGTAGTTTACATAATAGAGTTGCATCTTATTGGTTACATTGCTTAATAAGGGTGTGTCTGATTGGTTAATTCCTAGTACCAGAAATCCTTATATTCAAGTGTAGGCACCTAATTTTTTAAAAAGTCACTTTGGAGAAAAAAGAGTAGGTAAATACTTTTTTTGGTAAATCAATTAAAAGTATACCTTCATTCATCAGATATGCAAAAAAATGTATTTTGGGGTGTGCCACCAAATGTTAGTAATCAGTTTATGTGTGCCATGAGATAAAAAGGTTCAAAATAATTGATCCAGAGGAATATCTAATCTAATAAACGAGAAACATGCAAATTGACCGCACCTCTGCTACGCCCAAGGCATGCCCACCAGCCAATCAGAGCAACTATATGCAAATTAACCCAACCAAGATGGCGGCCAGCAGCCATGGAGCTGGAGCAAGAAGGAGGCTTTTGCCCCAGCTATGGAGGAAGCCAAGCTTCCCTCCTACCCTAGCAAGCTGTGGCCTCCGCTCAAGGAAACAAAGTTTCAATTACAGAAGAAAAATAAATACCAGATACCTGCTTCCAGCCAGCCTCCACTGGGAGTTTGGGTGGCTGGGGGCTGTGACCAGCCTGCAAACCACCATCAGCCCCTCATCCAGGATGGCCACACCCTCACGGGGTGAGGGTCCACCCTGGGCGGCTTAGCCAGCCTTCAAACAGCCATCAGCCCCTCTTCCAGGATGGCCACACCCTCACGGGGTGAGGGTCCACACTGGGCGGCTTAGCCAGCCTGCAAACAACCTTCAGCCCCTCACCCAGGCTGGTGAGGCACCCAAGCGGGGCCCCCACCCTGATCCAGGACACACTTCAGGGCAAACCAGCTGGCCCCCACATATGCACCAGGCCTTTATCCTATATAAAAGCCCCCAGGGAGCGGGCCTAGGCCAACAGGTGGACATCCCCTGAGGGGTCCCAGACTGCGAAAGGGCACAGGCCGGGCTGAGGGCCCCCCCCCCCAAGTGCACAAATTTTTGTGCACCAGGCCTCTAGTCCTATATAATAAAAGCCTAATATGCAAATTGTCCCCTCAGGCAGTCATTCAACTAGGAGTTTGACCAGGAGACTGGGAGTTCTACCACTCTCTATGACGTGCGCTGACTACTAGGGAGCAGCGATGAACATGGCAGGCATTGGCGACATGCTGCTGAGAGCAGGTGGTAGTGGAGGCGCTGCCGGCCCCAATGGGCCCTGAAGAGAGCGAGACTTTGGTGGGATGGTGGAGCAGGTGAGTGGGTGGCACCAGGCCAAGGCGGGTGCGAGCTGGGGTCCGATCGCCCTGTCTATTGCCCCACAGATGGCGACCAGCAGCAGCAGTGGGGACTGGGGCCACCACATGGCTCCCAAGCGCTGAGGGAGCTGGGTGGGGGGCCCAGACCAATCAATCGCCCCACAGATGAAATGGTGGAGCAGGTGAGAGGGCAGCATCAGGCCAAGGCAGGGTGCCAGGCAGGGCTGCGGGGCTTGCGAGGCTGGGGGTCTAAGCTGGGGCTGTGAGCCTGGGGGCACAAGCTGAGGCCTGATTCCAGTAGGCCAGTCCAAGGGACCCCACAAGTGCACAAATTCATGCACCAGGCCTCTAGTTTAACTAATAAACTAGTAGCATAATGCTTTTGGTTTAAGAGCTACTTAATGAGTACATAGAAGCAACTGAGTTTTCAATGTATTTTGAGTGCAGCATTTAATCTGCTCCAAAGTTGCTGAAGTGATAAGTGTGACAGAGTACATGTAGTTGTGGCAATGTGCTGCTATTCAATTTAAATGGCATGGCCATGCATCTATGTCAACAGCTTTCTATCAGGAGAGAGAGAGAGAGAGAGTGAGAGAGAGAGAGAGAGAGAGAGAGAGAGAGAGAATATTGGGAGAGAGAGAGATTACTTATCCATCTCTCAGGAATCCATCCATTTCCAATCAGGCATAGCCGAGCTCCCAAGCTTGAGAACTGAACCAATAAACTTGGAGCTCTGCTACTCTTTAAAATAAATCCTGGAAGTGTTTCTCTACCCTCTGGTTGCAGGAGAGGAGAGTTAAGAAAACCCTCTGGCTTTTCACACTTCATTTCCAATTGTTGATAAATTGCATGTCATTGTTTTTCTCCACTCTGTGAAATTTTTCCAGTAACAATCATGCAATTTCATATTCCTTACAACTACAACTTTCCAAAAATACTTCTCATATACCTAGAATAGTGTGCCTGTCAGTACATTCCATTCTTCTCATGTCCCAATAAAAATCTTCATCATTACAATTTACCAGGGACTTTTTATGCTCCATCTATCCATGATAGCCAGCCAGTGTGAGATTCAGCTCCAAACACCATTCTTCAGAGTGCTTCCTCAGATCACTTCTGGCACCCACAGTCTTGGGTCAGAGTTTCTATAAATAAGACTCTGAGGTAAAGATTTGCACCCAGAAAGTTTATTGGATGTCTCTTGATATCAAGAAATAATTGGCAATGATAGAAAGAGAAATGGACAGAGTGAGAACACTATAATGTAATATCAACAGAGATCTCAGACAATCTCACAGTAAACTCTGAACAACCTTCAGAATAGGCAGCAAGGCTGGGTGTATATAGCTCCATATGAACCAGTCTTCAGATGTTGACAGCCCTAGGGTGTGATGACATCATGTAATGCAACTCTCCCTCCGATACCCAGAAGTGCTGTCTCTCTGATCCCCCAATTAAGCTGAACATCAACATTAACTACAACTTCAGAAACTGGAAGAGTGAGTGTCTTGTACCTGAATTTGTGGAAGACAATGCAGTGCACAAAAGTATATCATAGATTAATTTTCTTCTCTTTGTTTGTGTAATAAACAGCATTCGTTGGACTGCATGCATGGCTAGAAGGTGAATTGCAGTAGTCTTCCCTTATCTACAGGAGATAAGTCCCAAGACTGCCCCCGCCTCCAGTGGATACCTATAACCACAGGTAGTACAAAACTATATATATATATAGTTCCGAGACCGTCTCCAAGGCCGAGCTCGTTAAGGAGCTTGTTAACTCAAATTACTCTGTCAACTCAATGCAAAAAATCGGCCGAGAGACAGCTGGTATCTTAAAAAACTCGTTAGTCGGGACACTTGTAAGTCAAGGACCCCTGTGTGTGTGTGTGTGTATATATATATGTGTGTGTATATATATGTTTTTCCTTTGCATACATACTATGATTAAGTTTCATTTATAAATTAGACATAGTAAGGACAATGAATAATAATAAAATAGAACAATTATAACAATATGCTATAATAAAAATTATATGAATATGATTTCTTTCTCTTTCTCAAAACATCTTAACGTACTATACTCACCCTTCTTCTGTGAAATGATATAATGCCTATGTTATGAGTTGAAGTGAGGTAAAGGATGGAGGCATTATAAGGTAGAGTCAGGCTACTGCTGACCTTCTAATTATATGGCAGAGGGACGAGCACCTGCTTTGGGTAGTCCTAGATCATTCAGACATGAGGATGTTGAAGGTTGGATGTCAGAAGCAAATGATGATGGTTGGGAAAATTTAATATTTTCAGACCACAGTTGTCTGTAGCTGAAAGCTCAAAAAGTAAATCCCCAGATAAGAGGAGACTAATGTATATTTTGAAAATGTGTGTGTGCTGGTGTAAAAAAAAAAACCTGGTTATGGCTCTTCTTTTAGAAATTTAAAAAAAAAGTGGTAGGTATTTTCAAATCTTAAAGATTTTTATTTCTCACTAGAGACCCGGTGCATGAATTTGTGCACCAGTAGGTCCCTCAACCTGGCCTGTGGTATCAGGCCAAAATCAGCTCTCCGACATTCCCTGAGGGGTCCCAGATTGCAAGAGGGTTCAGGCCAGTCCGAGGGACCCCACCAGTGCAAGATCGGGGCCAGGGAGGGATGAGAGAGATTGGCCAGCCAAGGAGGCACTGCAGGAGGGCTCCAGAGCGTGTCCGGCTTGCTTCGCTCAGTCCTGATGTGCTGAACTCAGTCCCGATGGGCAAGCTAACTTATCAGTCAGAGCATCTACTCCCTGGTGGTCAGTGCATGTCATAGAGAGCAGTTGAGTGGCCTTGCCTATCTATAATAATAAAAGCATAATATGCTAATTAGACTGGACAGCCAAATGACCTTCCGGATATCCTTCCAGATCTCTGCAATTTCATTTGAAATGCAATATTATGCAGCATGTTATACCAGTAACACCCTTCTGTTACTGGTATAACATATTCCAATATTTTTATTGGAATACAAATATTCCAATAATATTTATATTCCTACTACTGTTATTTCTGCCTCTACTGCTACTATTATTACTACTGTGCTGCTATTACTCCTATTACTGCTACAACTGCTAACTCTACTATTATTACCAACTTTATGTCTGTGAGTAGATAAAAGACTGTAAATCTCTAATTCACTATACAAGGCTATGACTTTTCAATGTGTTGGCTCAACATGGCTTATTTTCACTAGTGTGAGTGGGAGGGAAGATGTTTTCATTTATTTGTTGGCTTTTGTATTTTAGATAAATCAAATAAAAATACAGCAAGCTGTAAGCAGTATCATTGGCATGTTAAGTTGCTTCTTGACGGCTGAGTAATATTTCCCATCATATGATTCTGTACATATTTATTTACTGCAACATAGCTGTCCAGAGTTGTCCTAGACTTTACTACAATTGAGTTTTCAATTTTTATTGCTGCCTATACTAGCACTCCCGGCCTGATGCTGCTGAGTACTTTCTTAAAAATTTCTGATTATTTTCAACATCATAAAGAAAGAAAAATATTATTGAAAATCTGAAGGAGACATAGTGAGAAAATCCATGGGTCACATGCCTGTAATAGATTCAATCAAAATATCCATTATCCTAAAACTATTAAATGTATCTTTAGTATTATGCAAGGGTGTTTTCTATTCTATATCTTTTTTCAGAACCAGCATATGAATCCAAAAACAACCAAAACTATTTTAAAAGGAATATATCCTCTGCTTTAGAACTCTATATGTAAATATCCTAGTGAGAAACCTCATATCAATAATAGTATCCTTTTTGCTAAGCAAATGCATACATTTCCAAGATTTCTTATACATTGCGAAATGTGTACACTTTCTGTAAGTAAAATTCATCTTTTTGCTATTCTTATTTTTACCTTCAAACTAAGGACTATGGAGCTTTTATTCTGGTTTCTAAGTAAATTTTGTGAAATTATTTCTGGAAAGAGTCTGAGCGTCATTGCTCAGTTTCCTTTGTAAGGGAGTATGCTTTCCCAGGTAATGTTACCACAGTAGGGAAATTTCCCCAAGCCTTTAATATCTGTCATGAGATAGCAGTCTTCTAATATTTCTTAACCCATTTTTGTCAATAAATGTCTTCAAGTTCATAAAGATTGGCATGGCAGACTGTAAATTCAACCTTACACTGCGGCAACCTACTGAGTCATCCATCCAGTTTGCCAATAAATGATCTCATTTTTAGGGCCACAACCATAATAGAACCTTTCAGGAAAAACACTGATTTACATTCTGTGCCTTGTGGTGAGCATTTTGATATCAAGAGCTCAGCTGACCATTAAGCAACCAGCGAAACATGAAAGAGTTTAGCCTTTAATCACTTACTGCCATGGCTAAAACGAGGTAAAACTCCGACTATGGCTGTCCCAATTCCACTTTACCTTATGGAATAATGCACTGGTTGAGGTTCAGATGGACTGATGGTGGTAGACATGGGGATGTCTCACTGTTGAGGGAACCCCAAATCAAAATCTCCAAAAACTTAGTGGATCCTGAAGTACGAGGAAGAAGGTATAGGAGTGGAAAACACTGGGTACTGAGTCAGAGTGGGGAAACGTATCTTTTCGCTTTCCTTCCCTTCTCTCATGAGGAGGCCACAGAAGAGGTGCTTGAAGATTTCCACCTAAGACCTCAGATAAAGAGACCTAAGGATAAAAAATACAAATTGGGCTAAGAAGACAAATCTGAAATGAATGGTCTTGATGGCAATTCCCCTTAGAAACTGCCATCCATCAGCTATGCAGCAAATCTGGTGTGTGTATCCCGGGGTGGAGGGCTAGTTTTCCCCCATAAGGCCTGCCGGGAAAGCATTTATAATCAGCTAGGATCAGACCTGAAAAATCACATGCGCAGTTTTAACCTGAAGCTAGATTCTCCACTTGGTATTTGAGTGTGTACATTCCTCACGTGTTTTTCGGTAATGTCCAATCGGCTTCCTTAAACCTGGGGTTCAATATTTATACTAACTTTTAAGACATCTCATGGCCACAACTATCCAGTGGCTCTGAGCATCTCCTTCAAGAAACTGCCTAAGCAGTAGTTTCAGCAACTGTTTCTCAACTTCCTAAAATAGACTGTTGTTTTACCATTTTGAAATATGAGTCGGATGCTCATTGCCATTCTTTGAAAGGCATCTCAGTATTTAATTTCAAACATCATATATTCCACAGGGAATAATACCTATTACTTGCTCTCTGTTAACGATTTCAATAATTTATTGTGTTTTCTGTTTGTTGGCTATAAAAACCAATAGTAACAAAAAGAAAAGAAAGTATTTTATAAAATTAAAGGAAGATTTTAACCACAAGAACTTTATGAGTTTTATGGGGATGGCGGTCCTTGGATTTTAGCAACTAAAACTTCAATTTACCTTCCAGATAAGCTAGAAGAGTGACTCACTAGGTTTGTGCCCCAGTTTCTCACAGGAATAATTAAGTTGGTCTGTAATGTGGCATGAACTAAGTGAATCTGTGCATGCAGAAATGAAAAGTTCCCACCATGAGGGCCTGTGTCAAAGATGTAGGACAAATACCTGAGCAAGCAAATGTGTCTCCACAGTTCTCAAACCTGAATCACAAGCTGTGATCTCTTTTCTGAGATCAAGATATAAATGCCTCATTAATTTTGGGTATTTATATTTGCTTGCTTCACAACATGCCCCAAACTAAATTTTAATTTCTCATTGCTACCTCTCACCCATTTTTACCATCATTTTGTGGAAACCCCAAGCTATTTACAGTCATGTCACATCTATTTTGCAGGTAATGACATGAAACATATAAATGCATTTGCCATTATTATCAAAATATTGCCAAAATAAGATTGATTGAAATGTCAAGTACATGACCCTGAAACCTGAGACATACAGGAAAATATTGTGAACATTAAAATTAACTCATTAAAATTAAAGTGAACTCATGAAAGTTAAAATATCAACTCCTAAAAAATGATTTTATAGTGGTTGGACTGTGTATTTAAACTCTGGTTATTTCAAACTGAAGTAATTACATACTTATCAATGAAGTATTTTTTTTAGAGGGAGTGGAAGGGAGAGGAACATTGATGTGAGAGAGACACATCGATTGGTTGCCTCCTGCATGCACCCTAACCAGGGCTAGGACCGTGCAACTGAGGTTCATGCCCTTGACCAGAATTGAACCTGGGAGCCTTCAGTCCACAGGCCAACGCTCTATCCACTGAGCAAAACCAGCTAAGGCTCAATTAAATATTAATGTTATTTTTTAATCCAACTAGAAGTTCTGGTCATGCTATATCTGGTTATTTAAAATCATCACTTAAAAACAAATAGTTTAAAATATGAAATAGATTCATATTATTAGGTAGGGAGGCGTTTATATTTTTCTTTTTATAGCAGAAACTTTACAGAATACTCAAAAAATTAAATAATGCTTGTTACTTCTGTGAAATAAAGTTCAGTATTATTATCAAAATAATACAGTTCCTCTTGAAGATATTTAGAAGGGACTCAGAAGAGCTACTTTGGAGTCAGTGGTAAATTGCACATATCAAGACTGCTATTTTGAACATTAACCCCTTAGAAAATTATAGTGCTTATACTGTGTGTGTTTTTTGTTTGTTTTGTATCATTGAGAAAGGATTTAAAAATAACCACTTTTGTCTATCTAAATTTTTATTTTAGAGAGATCATCAACTGCTTTTGTCTGTTTGATTTTATCTTATAATAAAGATTGCATAAAGAAAATGAAACAGGAACACAGGATTTTCAATAGATTTGGCTGCATAACTTGCAAATTTTATAAATGCTTAATAAAGGAAGAATTATGCAAATTCTAACATTTCTATCCCTCTCTCAATTCCTTTATTTTTACAGAAGGAAGGCCTATAAATACCTAAATGAGTTTCTTGTTGAGTCTTTTTTTTAAAAAAATATATATTTTATTGATTTTTTACAGAGAGGAAGGGGAAGGGATAGAGAGTTAGAAAAATTGATGAGGATGAGAGAGAAACATCGATCAGCTGCCTCCTGCACACCCCCTACTCGGGATGTGCTCGCAACCAAGGTACATGCCCTTGACCGGAATCGAACCTGGGACCCTTCAGTCTGCAAGCCGATGCTCTCTCCACTGAGCCAAACCGGTTAGGGCTTGAGTCTTTATATATGAAGAAAATCTTTCTTTACAAATTTATTTATCTGTCCGAGTTAAGAGAACAAGAAAGTTCATAGGATTAGGAATAAGACCCAAAGTGAGCATAGGTATACCTGTGGTTTTATGTGTATACACATGTGAATTTTTAAAATAAATATACATTATATTCTAACTAGAGACCCGATGGATGAAATTCATGCAAGAGTAGGCCTTCCTTCCCCTGGCTGCCGGCACCGGCTTCCCTCTGGCACCCAGGACCTGGGATTCCCTGGCAGCCCCGGGCCTGGAAGGTTGTCCGGAAGGATGTCTGGTCTGATTAGCATATTATTCTTTTATTTTTATAGATGATCCTGTATTTTCAAGTGAGTAAATTTAATTATTTAGGTGTAAAAATATTACCTAATATGAAACTCTCACTTGCTTTCATTTTATATTCTGCCACCTTTAATTTAGTCATTAAATATGAACACTATTTTTAAATGCTCAAAACTAGATCATGTTTATTCTTTTATTATAGCAGCTTAATTGAAATATAAGACATATTCTACACCATTCACCTATTTAAAATGTACCCGACAATGGATTTTAGTATATTCACCGTTATGCAACCATCAATACAATCGACATTAGAACATTTCAACCTCCCCAAACAGAAACACTATATCAATTAGCAACATACCCATTGCCAAGTAATCTTTCTGTCTTCGTAGATGTACCTATTCTGAACATATTATACAAATGGAATTATATAATATGTGGAATTTTTGAATAATGTTTTTCATAGCATTACATTTTCAAGGTTTATTTATGCTGTTGCATATATTTGCATTATATTTATTTTTATTTTATATTTATACTCCACATTTATCCATTCATCAGTTGATGGGTACTGGGTTTGTACTATGTAAGTTTAAAGAAATTTGGTCATTCAGATGAGTAAACTATATTTCTCATACATTTTTGGTCTTTATACACAATTCCTAGCTCATATCTCCCAAAACCCTGTAAATTTTCTAATTGTTGAGAGTGATAAAGGAATCTTTGTTATGTAAATGAAGTGCCTTTTGTATCCACCCTGAGGATAATGCTGTTGCCAGGAGAACCAACCATGTAATTAGAGGATTGGAACTTTCAGTCCTAAAAGGCCTATAGGTCAAATCAATCACCAAAGGCCAATGATTTGATCAATCATGATTATGTAGTAAAGTCTCCATAAAAATTCAAGAGGGCAGGTTTCCAAGAATTTCCAGGTTGGCAAACATGTAGAAGTTGAGAGAGGTCATGGAATTTTCATACCCCTTCCCCATACTTTACCTTATGTATCTTTCCCATCTGGCTGTTTCTGAGTTGTATTCTTTTATAATAAACTGGTGATCTAGTATGTAAAATATTTCTCTAAAATTCTGTGTGCTGCTCTAGCAAATTAATCGAACCTGAGGAGGAGTTGCAAGAACATTAGTTTTATAGCTAGTCGGTCAGAAGTACAGGTAAAAACCTGGATGTATGAATGGCATCTGACACATAAGGAACCTTCAGTGAATAGTCGTCTGTTAATTACTTAGGCTTTCCACTGGTGTCTGAAGTGTGGTGTCTGAAGTGTGGTGGGGGCAATCTTGTAGGACTAAGCCTTAACCTGTGGTAGCTGATGCTCTCTTGGGTAGATAATGCTACAATAATTTGACTTCCTCAATACCCTACTGGTGCCCAAGAATTATTTGTTGATGACCCATTTGGAATTGGGTCAAGAACCACAAAGAGGGATGTTTCCACGTTTGGCTGCTATGAATAACGTTGCTTTGAACATGTATGAACAAGTTTTTGTGTAGATATAGTTTCATTTCTATTAAGTAAATAGCAAATTGCTGAGTTTTATGCTAACTCTATCTTTAACATTTGAAGGAATCACCAGATGAGTTAGTTAAGTGGTTGCATCAATTTACATTTGCATCAGCAGTGTATGAGGATTTCAATTTCTCCACATCCCATCAGCACCTATTATTATCATCATTATTTTTATTACTGTTATTATAACCATCCTAGTGGGTGGGAAGTGCTCTCCTATTATAACTTTGATATGAATGTTACTGATGACCGAAGATGTTGTGTACATATTATATGCTTTTTGCCCATTTATATATCTCCTTTGGAGAATTGTCTACACACAATTTCTATGTTTAATTGTTTTGTAATTTTGTCTTTTTAATTTAGGGTTGTAAGTGTTCCTTCCATATTCTGAATACAAGTCCTTATGAGATATATAATTTGTATGCTTCCATGCAGCCTCTTTTCAGCCTTCTTTTTATCAAACAGAAAATTGTAGAGAAAAATATTACATGATATACATCAGCAACACGTATATAGATTTATGTTGAAAATATTTCAATATATCAAGATATGTAAATGTATACAAGTTCAAATTAGTGTGATCATAATATGTTTTGAATATTCAAAATTAGCAATTATGGATAACAATCAATAACATTGTTAACTAGACATTAAGGAAAGAGAAGAATGTATAATAATAACTAAATTGGTCTTAACTCTCTGTATCATCCCTTACCTTAGATAGTTGATGGTCAAATAAAATAAAAAGTAAAATCACTAGGGGAGGCCGAGGTAAGGTCAAAGGGGGAAAGAAAAGGAGACATATGTACTACTCTTTGTAATATTTTAAGCAATAAAACAAAATTTTAAAAAAGTACAATCACAATAGCCATTAGTATTTGTTTGATATTCATTATAAATAAAAATATTCTAATAAATATAGGTAAATGATCCTATTTAATGAATCCCATAGATAAGCAACATAATTTTCACTTACTTTTTTCATAGTGAATGTTATTTCTTTTTTTATATTTTATTTTTATATATATTTTTTATTGATGTCAGAGAGGAAGGGACAAGGAGAGGGAGAGAGAGATAGAAACATCAATGATGAGAGAGAATCATTGATCGGCTGCTTCCTGCACACACCCCCACCAGGGATCAAGTCCGCAACCAGGGTATGCGCCCTTGACCAGAATTGAACCTGAGACCCTTCAGTCTGCAGGTCAACGCTCTATCCACTAAGCCAAACCAGATAGAGCATTATCACTTTCATTATACAGAGAAGGAAAATGAAAGATCCTAGTCAATGCTCCACTGCTTGAAAGCAAGAGATAGTATTCCAGAAGTTGAGAAATATTTCTCTACTGTTGGTTGCATAATAGACACTATTTGGAACCCAGATTAAGAAATCATTTGCAAAATATATTAATGCCTATAAAATACATATTATACTTTTAGTATATCAATTATACATTGATGTACTTAATACTCTGAGTAAAATTCTACTGTATTTATTTGAGGGTGACATTTTTGTAGATGACAAGACTACACCAGATTAATTTATTTATTAAATTAATTTGTTTGCCATACATAAAAATATGTATTCCCTAAACTCATAACATGCTGCATATATCTTTTTTTATTTTGGCTGGTTTTCTTTAAAATGTCTAAGTTTAGGTAACTAGTGGTCCTAAGTATAAATCATAGTGTGATACTATGTTGCAATTTAGATTAAATTATCTATTAAAGACACAGAATGAGGTGTTAATTTCAATCTATTTTGTTAGATTTAAAAGAAAAAGACAATGAGAAAGGGATTCAAAGGTCACTATTTTAATCTAAATTTCTTAAAACATTCAAAAGAGAGTCAGTTAAGTGATTTTCTTTAAAAAATCAATTTATTTTGAAAGTCTCTGCTTTCTGTGAATTCTCAAAACAGCATAATTTTCACACTGTGTTGTCAGCCTTATTAGCTCATTGTGTTAAGATGCTAAGGAAATGTTATAAGGGAAATTATGTTCCAGATTCTTAAGCTATTTTTTTACGGAATCATAAATCATTCTCATTTTACTGATAAACAGTTTTGCATTAATGAAATATGTTTTCAACTTTAACCTGTTGTGACCATTCTGATGAATGTCTTCTTATATATTATCTTAGTTTTGATGTACAAAATTATTTTCAATAATTCACAGCTATTGATTAATAAACAACTGATTTAACCTACATAGTAAAATATTATATATTCTCATTTAAAAACAGAAAAATTTGCCCTAACCAATTTGGCTCAGTGGATAGTGTCAGCCTGTGGACTGAAGGGTCCCAGTTTCGATTCTAGTCAAGGGCATGTACTTTGGTTGTGGGCACATCCCTGGGGGGCTGGGGGCGATGTGTGTAGGAGGCAGCTGATTGATGTTTCTCTCTCATCAATGTTTCTAACAATCTATCCTTCTCCCTTCCTGCCTGTAAAAAATCAATAAAATTTATTTTTAAAAAATTAAAAAAATAAAAACAGAAAATTTTCTTATTAATAATATTAAGTAACTAATTTCATATTTGTATTTTAGAAAACTATTTTCTTCTATGATGGCCTTATTATATTTAATTATAAAAATTTCACAGTATTTAATATATTTAATTTATATCTATGTTTTTAGTCCTAAATATTTTATATTCTCTTATAAAATTAGCATAAAATGCAAAATAATTTGTAAATTATTTTATACTCAAATAAAAAATAGTACAATAATAATATTAAAAGTAAAACAGGTTATATTCAAGTAAGTTGAAATAATGTTATACTATTAATTTTTCATATTTCAGTTGCACATGGAAAAAAGCTGAAAGTTGTTATTTTTCTAATTTTATGTTAAGCAAACAGAAAACATTAGAAATATATAAGTATTATAAATAATTTTGAACAAGTGCACTAGATCTACTTGTTTGACACCATAACAAAATACAAGATATATTAGATATGTCTTGCTTTTATAAAGCTGAAAGCCTATATAATAAAGAGGTAATATGCAAATTGACTATCATGCCCTCACACATGATGGCCACCCACATGTGGTCCTAAGATGGCCACCACAAGATGGCCGGCAGGGGAGGGCAGTTGTGGGTGATCAGGCCAGGAGGGGAGGGTATTTAGGGTCAACTGGGCCTGCAGGGGAAGGCAGTCAGGGGTGATCAAACCAGCAGGGGAGGACAGTTGGAGGTAATCAGGCCAGCAGGGGAGCAGTTAGGCATCAATCAGGCTGGCAGGGGAGTGATTAGAGGGTGATCAAGGGGGTGATCAGGCTGGCAGGCAGAAGTGGTTAGGGGAAATCAGGCAGGGAGGCAGAGGAGCCGTTGAGAGCTAGAAGTCCTGAATTGTGAGAGGGATGTCTGACTGCTGATCAGGGGGGTGATCAGGCTGGCAGGCAGAAGTGGTTAGGGGAAATCAGGCAGGGAGGCAGAGGAGCCGTTGAGAGCTAGAAGTCCTGAATTGTGAGAGGGATGTCTGACTGCCGGTTTAGGCCCGATGATTGGGGCTAAACCGGCAGTTGGTCATCCCCCACGGGGTCCCAGATTGGAGAAGGTGCAGGCTGGGCTGAGAGACCCCCCCACAGTACACAAATTTTGTGCACTGGGCCTCTAGTAATTATATAAAAATACTTCAATAAAATCTGTGTATTCTTTGATAGACTAGCCATATAATCATAATATACTCTTTTTTTCATATTTTTTAAGCATAAAATGTTATGAAAATCCCACTTAAATAGTGATTTTACTCTACAATTAGAAATAAGAGTAATTTTCTTAGTGGTCTTGGATGTACCAGAAATACCTTCTATAATGAAGCTCATGGTCTTTGGTGGACATAGATTAGTGCATAATTATGAAACTGAGTAGTTAAAAATGGTATTAATTGATACAAAGAAAATGAAGAGGCTACAAATAAGTGAAGTTTAGCTGAATGGATAAGAAAACATGACCCATATATATGCTGTCTACAAAACACTCACCTCAGAACAAAGGACTCACACAGAATGAAAGTAAAGAGATGGAAAAAAATTTTCTAGGCAAATGGAAATGAAAAAAAAAGCTGGTGTAGCAATATTCATATCTGACAAAACAAACTTCAAAGTGAAGACCAAAACAAGAGATAATGAAGGCCATTTCATAATACTTAAGGAATCAATACAACAAGAAGATATTACTCTGGTATTATTATTCTCAGTCTAGTGTGTATTTTCTAACTTAAGGGAAGTCAACATTTTACAAATAAACCTCAACTACTTGCTTTTGCTTTTAGAAAAAAACAAATTTCTGAGGATTTTCTCAAAACAATCAGAAAAGTTGCGTCATAGCATTAGAAGCTAATGTAAACACAGATGTAAAACAGCATATTTGTATATCTACTTGTAAATTGTAAGAATTAATTGTGTAAGAAAGACTGTTTGCAGTTATTGTAAATGCATCTGTTTAGGGAAAAACAGGATCTTGGCCACAGGGCAGGCTAGTAGGAACTGCTGTCACTTGAAAGCCCATGAGAAGGTTATTGGCTCAAATGTTCATGACCTAGTGATATGTAAAGAACGCAAAGATATCTTGATGAAGGCCTTGTATTTGTGTGGCAGAGTGAATAGAGACATCATGATGGTGAAGCTGAGCTTTAGATTCATGTATTACACTGTACTCCAAAAAGGGAGGCCTTTTATAATCAAAAGGCATTTATGAGAAGCAAATTATGCAGTCAAACACATCTGGATTTTTTCTCTTTTGGTTGGCATGGAATCACAGTTGGGAAAACATTCACTCTTCTCCAGGATATGGCCAACAGCTCTTCAATCATTCCATGTCTTTTAATAAGAATATGGCTTAATTCTCCAACCACCCAATGAGAAAAATTGCAGGTGGGAAGGTGGGAAGGGCTTGAAGAACAAGAATGTCACGGGAAGCCTTGTATCAGTATTGGATAAGAAATGCTGAGGTCACCTCTGGACTAGTCTCACATATCTTAACCCCTGGGAAAAGCAAGTGGTTATAATTACTCTCACTCTCTCAAAGAGGGCTCTCCTTCCCAGTGTCTCTTTGTCTATAGACAATCTCATTGGAGTCAGATTACTCTCTCACTGCATGAAAGAAAAATAGATGGCGAATCTACTAAAGTATTTTTAAAATCAATCAGAAAGTTGTTTATCCATTTGTCAAATATGCATGTTCAATAATATTTATTGTATTTATTGATCTAAGAAAATGTTTTAATTCATATTTGGATATGTTAGGTGGTAGTATGATTCAGTCAAGTCTAGGTGCTTCTGCATATAACTTATCACTTTTTTCTTGCATAATGCTTATGGGGAGGGTACCGTTAGCACCTGGTTTTACAGATGAGCTAGGTAATCTCTAGACATCAAGTTGTTTAAAAACTACTTCCTCCATATGTTTTGTGTAAATTCATGCATTTCCACTTTAAACACAAGCTCTGGTAGTTACAAAACATTCTCTCTTTTCCTTTTTCTTGTACTTTTGGGTAATGTTTCACCATCTCCTGGAGATCAAATTGTGCAATATTCTCTAAGAAATTTTGATAGTCAAAACAAAATGTATTTATAATAACATGCCAAAATAATTCAGGGAAAAGACTGGGTGTGAAATTAAAATTCAGTCCTTTGCTTTCCCAGCAAAATTACTTGAAACACTCTACATCACAGAACATTTAGGAATAGGGTAGTATACTTCATAACAAAATTATGTTTATCTGTACTAAATTTGCAAATATATATGGCAATTTCTATTAATCGTTTTCTCCTCTGCCGATACAAATTTATTTAAAAAGCAACACACAGACACTCACACTTAGCTATTTTTTAAACTATTACCTAGGCAAAATCTTTGCAGTTTTGCTATAAATTTATTTCCATGAAATCCAGTTTAAAAGTTAATACATAAATTCAAAATATTTTGTTTTCAAAATGAAACCTTTGAAACATTTCTATTGTTTCTTAATTACAGATGTTTCAGTAAAATTAGAAAAGTCCTTTTTCAATTATTCCTTATTCCTTAATTCAGTTCCTCTTAACAAAATGTGTACTTTAGTATCATCTGGCAGCTCAATTCTCAGCTACAAGCCCACTGGACCTCTGATGTCTCATAAATTAAGCTTTCTCCAGGCCTAAAATAATCACACATTTCCTCAGTCTTTAAAATGCTGCTTTTCCCTTACTTATTCACTCATTTGCATATAGTTCTAATTTAATTTCACTTGAAATTTTCCTACTGTAGGCATTGCTACGCAGAATGTCCTGACTATATCCAACCTGTAATATAGACACTCATTGCACGTTGCACTACTCATCTGACTCTTGGCAAATTGACAAATTAGTTTCATTGTTAAACCATATGCTCTCGAGATCAATTTATCTTGTTTTCTCCTTTAATGTCATAAATTTATAATCGTGTTAAGTATATAGTAAGTACCAACAATTATTCTAAAGAATATGTGACCATTTATGGACTCTTAGTACATGACAATTAATTGAAATCCATATAGATGGCATGAAAGTAGTACCTAGAAAGATTAGATAGATAGATAGATAGATAGATAGATAGATAGATAGATCGATCAAATTTGGAACATAGTTGTTCAAGTAATTTGGATTCAGTAGCATAGTTATATATATAATCTACATTGCATGATTTTTCTGATTTGCCTACATATTTAGATCTCCTAATATCCTATTTCTTAATTGATAAACAATATCTATTCCTTTTATAAGTTTTTTCACCAAGATTTCAATTGGTCAATTCTTGTAAAACGCTTTACCAATATAAAGGTAAACTTTCTGTAACCAATAGCTAATGTCACCATATTCTGAGAAATCTAGATTTAATTTTCATAAACGAAGAAGCATGTGCCTCATATTTTATGAAAGTAATAGCATAGATCATAATTTAACAAATGTGAAAAAATAATAAAGACAGAGGCTTAGATTATATGTAAACACATTGAGAAGATACTGGTAGCTTTTTTTCTTCTGTTTTTATTTTATTTCATCTGCTTTGTTCCTTTTTCTCTCATTCTCCCCTTTCTCATTTTCTTTTAAATAAATTTTAAAAAGTTGATCTGTATTAATAAGGAATAAACTATATGAATTCCTGTGATGGCATAGAGAGACCTCCAGCTGATACATGTGATTGCTCCAGGTTTGATTACTCTCATGAAAAGGATGAAAGGAAGTTAATAAGGGAATCACTTTCACAGACATCCTGTGGCTCCTGGGTTTGCATACGTAGCATAGCAGAAAATATAAAAGAAATTAGAGATAACATTTCAAAATGTGGGTTGGCTTGAAAGGAAGCTAAAAAGAGTAAGGTAAGGAAGGTGTCACCTCAGCAGTTTGGTCCAGGCACATTTTATTTCCTAGTGATATGTAGGCTAAATCATAATTGCATGGTGTGCATACTGTAGCCAGCTTCTCTCCTTTGCTTTCTGTTTTTGTAACTAAATTATTTTCTTACATATTTAAAACATTGGTCAAAAGTATGACTTGTTCAAATACAAGTCACCTGCTTATTTGTAAGTATGAGTACTATGAGCTCCTTTAAGTGACTTAAAGGAGTGTTTATTAACTTCCTTTATTAACTTCCTTTCATTCTTTTCATTAGAGTAATCAAACCACTATGAGTGGTTTAAGTCTCTTAAATGAACATTATAAGCCTAGAGCATTGTGTATGCGTGTGTGTTCAAAAACCTCAGTATCTTGAATGAGCTGATAGATACATTTGAGTATTAGAGTGATATATATAAAATAACTTCACAGTGTCAAATACAAGACACGATGTAAACGTCTTCAATTACATTGCTTTTTTTCAATTGGGATGAACAGCTCAAATTTACATTAAATTTTTTAAAAAATAATTTCAAAAAACTGCTGCAAATATGTTTATAACAATCAATATGTACCTTTAAAATAAAGTAACACAATGTATTACTTTAATCACATCTTTTAAAAACCCACTTACTACGCTGCTGTAAAAAAGAAGGAATTCTTACCTTTGCGACATCATGGATAGAACTGGAGAGCGTTATGCTAAGCGAAATAAGCCAGACAGAGAAAGATAAATATCACATGCTCTCACTCATTTGTGGAATATAATGAACAACATAAACTGATGAACAAAAATAGAACCAGAGTCATAGAAGCATCTAACAGACTGTCCAACCTATGAGAGAAGGCATGGGATCCGGGGGTAAGAGATCAACCAAAGAACTTGTATGCATGCATATGAGCATAACGAATGAACACAGGGGTGGGTTGCCATGACCTGCACAGTGAGATTCAGGTTCTGAAGGAGGGGCCGACACACAAATGAAAATGCTATACCAGAAATATGAATTTGGAAGGCATGGCAGGCCAAGTGGAAACCTCTTTCTTGAAGAGGCACCCCAAGACCCAGTCCTGTCTCCTTTTTATTCACTTCAAATACAGGCAGATCAAAGGTAAAGTTTGATAAACAATGTAAGGACTATGAGGTCAGGAAATTGCCTGGAGCCATTGTGCCCACAGCCTGGCAACTTTGTGCTTCCAATGTCTCCTTTTGCACTTTTATGCTAACTGCTGTTTGTTTTATCCTCTGGCAGGGGGTGAGGACATGTGCTAGGCTGTGGGGACAGCCAGGGAGAGGTCAATGGGGGAAAAAGGAGACTTATGTAACACTTTAAACAATAAGGAATTTATATTAAAAATAAAAACACTTAAAAAGCCATTTAATGGATAACTTTAGTTCCACATATAATCAAGTTTCTTTATTATATTCCTATATTATATGTATCCTTGACTTTGAGAGACAGTGAAAGGTGAATGTTAGAAAAGTACTAAATTATTCTTTCTAATTGAATATTAGCCAGGGCAAAGTTGTTAAATGTCAACCAACCTGTATATTTGGAAGTGAAATTAGTGAAAGAAGATTAGGATTAATTTCTTTTTCACTTGTCTATTTCCCACTACCCTTTGCACGCATGTATATAAGGCAGTTATTGTAGTGTCTTATTTATTTATCTGTATATATAAATATATGATGAGCTCCCCAAGACAGCAGTTGTCTATAATTCATTTTTGCAATTCAGTGCCTACTATATAAGTACTCAATAAATACTGCTTTTCCAACTAATAGCTTAATGTAAATTAGTCTGTTAAAATATTTAGTACATTTAAGATAATAAATTTGAAGATTTAAAGAGAATAATTTATTCTTATGTTTATAAGAGAACATTTCTGGACATTTCCTTTCAGTATTCTCTTCAAGCTACTTCTATTGAGAAATTCAGAAATTAAAGAAAAACTGTGCCACACACCAACTGTGCTCATTTGATTCGATTGTGATGATAAGAAATGATGCATTGTGTGAAACATCTCTATCAGCATGAGGCTGTTTTTTTACAATTTGGCTGTATCAAGAGTTGTTTCTTTTGAAATGGAAATGAACTCATTATTTATCAACTCTTGCGGAGTTCTACTTAATTCCCAAAAATACATCAATGATAATTTAAAGTACATTTTAAATCATGCTTATGAAACCATTTTCCTTTGTTTCATTTTAATATCTTAACTTGTATATCGCGTACTCATTTTGCTTTCATACACAATCTGTTTTAGATTTGAGCAGCAATAGAGATGCTCAGGTGGAGATTGTTTCCAGGCATTGCGTATGAATAAAACATTCATTAGATTGTATGGATATCTAGTTATGCTTAAAATTTAGTGAGGAAAATAGGTCATTTAAATAACATGTAAAATAGTGAAACACATGTTATGCTTCATAACATAAGGCAATAGTTTTAATGGACTTAAAACAATGTATTACTTAAATCGTATCAGGTCAACATGGAATAATAAGTGTGGCTGGATTTATCTTCCTGCCTGAAATGAATATTCAAACAAAATATGTTATCACATTTTTTTTCATGACATTGGCCTCTGGTTAACCAAAGGCAGTGAAGCAAACAATGTCTTGAAAGAGTTTGCCGGCCATAGCACAGAAAGGAGCCCAGCAGAGTCAGATGAGAAGACACGGATGAGAGCCTGGGGTGACCAAAGTGGCTGAAGGTCACAAGACAGAGTAATAAAAAAGAGGAATTTACACAGAAGAGATTTCTATAGATGCAAAGATGGTCGCCCTCAAGAATTCAGGAAAGTGCTGATGTGAAGAAATCACCTAAAACCAGGGGAAGACAACAAAAGTGATTAAAGAAATGTCACCTTCACTTGCAAAAGACCCCGAACAGCAGCTATTCCTACAAGTTAAAGTAGAATGGAACATATTTCAAGTCACATGGTATAGAATATTTAGACCTAGCCAAGAGTAATAAATCTTTCTCTGGTATTGCCTAACAAAGCTTAATAGCAAGCTGCAATGGGGAAAAAATAACTGTCATTGTCGATTGTGAATTCAGTTGTTTTTGTTGACATTCTGAAGCTGAAAGAAAGTGGCATCATAGACAAAATATGTCTGAAGACCAAACATTGGCCAACATACCTCTGAGGCTGGCTAAGTACTGTAGTGTTTGGGGATGTTTCAGACAGTTGTCTCTTAAAACAAATGTCAGATCAGAGGTTATGTTTCAGACAGTTGTCTCTTAAAACAAATATCAGATCAGAGGTTTCTGCTTATAGTGAATGATTAATAAAACTTA
>NW_006293067.1:127382-130432 GCF_000327345.1 Myotis davidii | reverse complement strand
AATATCGAAGATGAAGTATTAACAGGATCTGCAGAAGGAGAGATTGTTCTGATTCCAAGAATTAATTTGTGCCCATCTGACACTGGCCTGTTTAAATTGATTCAACGATGGTTTCCATGATGCCAGCATTTGCGATGACTATTAATAAATCACAAGTACAAACTCTAGACAGAATAGGAATATTCCTTCTGAACCCATTTTTGGACATGGTCAGTAATATGTTGCTTTCTCTCGAGTACAAAGAGCATGTGACGTTAAAGTTAAAGTTGTAAATACTTCATCACAAGGGAAATTAGTCAAGCACTCTGAAAGTGTTTTCACTCTTAATATGGTATAGAGGAAGATATTAGAATAAGTTTAATCAATTTATCAGTCATTGTTTATATCAATGTTGTTTTTATATCTTGTTTTTATTGTTTTTATATCATGTTTTGTTGTTTTTTATATGTCTTTGTTCTTGTTATATCATGTTGTTATTGTTTATTTATTAATCAATTTATATATTATTTTTATATACATTTTACTAATTTTCTTTCATCTCTGATGCTTCTATTACAGAGAAAGGGTGAATAGCAATATTAAAATATTTCTTCTAATTAATTGCCTTTCAATGTGCATGAATCTGTGCACTGGACAACTAGTATTTATGATAATACAAAAGCATCCAGTACACCATAAGGTAATATCCACAGTGGTTAGCATCTAATAAGAAATAACTAGTTACACACACACAAACACACACACACACAAAGAAAAAAACACA
Organism: Myotis davidii; assembly: GCF_000327345.1. NCBI lineage: Eukaryota > Metazoa > Chordata > Mammalia > Chiroptera > Vespertilionidae > Myotis > Myotis davidii. The sequence continues at coordinate 129,669 of NW_006293067.1, read as the reverse complement.
CAGAAAAAATACAACTCATAATGAGGATAAAAATTGATTTCTCAAAATTGGTCAGAACTGACACAGATGTTAGAATTATCCAACAAAGATATTAAAACAGTTTTATAACTATATTTCATATGTTCAATAAGTTGGAAGAATAATTGTGTTACAAAGAAAGAGGAAAGTTGCCCTACCTGGTTTGGTTCAGTGGATAGAGTGTTGGCCTATGGACCAAAGTGTCCTGGGTTTGATTCCAGTCAAGGGCACATACCTTGGTTGCAGACTGCTCCCTGCCCAGGCCCTGGTGGGGGCTTGTGCAGGAAGCAGCCAATCAATGTGTCTCTCTCATATCGATATTTCTCTTTGTCTTTCCCTCTTTTTTTGTTTTCTTTTTTTAAATTCTCACCCAAGGATATTTTTTTCACTGATTTTTCGGAGGGAGGAAGGGAGAGAGAGAGAAAGAGAGAGGAAGGAAGGAAGGAAGGAAGGAAGGAAGGAAGGAAGGAAGGAAGGAAGGAAGGAAGAGGAAAGAGAAGAAAGATATAAAACAAAACAATTAAATTGGTCTTCTAGAAATAAGAATGACAATGTCTGAGATTTTAAAAAAAGAAAAGGAAAAAAAAGATGCTAGCTAAGCCCAGTTGGCTGAGCATCATCCTGTTGCCAGTGTGATTCCAATCAGGGCACATGTCCAGGTGTGGGCTTCCAATTACAGGGGCGAGGCCAATCAATGTTTCTCTCTCTCACAGATGTCTCTCTCTCCCCCCCTTCCTCTCTCTATAAAATTGATAAAAGCATGTTTTTAAAAGATGCTTTTTTTAAACCCCCCAGTGGTCATATGGGGGGTTTAAAAGATACACTAGTTAGGATTAATGAAAGAGGAAGTTTAATGAACTTCAAACAAAGAAATAAAACTATTCAAAATGAAACACAAAGAGAAAAGACGTGGAAAGAAAAATTAGCAGGGAATCCATGAACTATGGAACAACTTTAGGATGCTTAGTATATTTCAAATTTGAAAAAAAAAATAGTATAAAACCGCATGTCTAAGTAACTCAGAGAACTCCAACCATAAGAAACATGAGAAAAACTACCTGAAATCACTCCATAATCTAAACAGGTACTAAATGGAAGCAGGGGGAGATTATAGTCCAAGACAAAAGGATTCATAACGGTTATCTATTCCAACGCAGGTTGTAAGTACACTATTCCCACTCTTAGCTATCTCATTCAGATAGGATTCTCACTAAAAGGGTAAATTGCAAAAAATACACAGACTTGTTTTCTTGGAAAAAGTGATCCTGCTGATATACACATATTCACTAAAGACCACACCTGAATAATCTTAAAAAAGTAATGATTCTATATGAGTGAAATCTAATGAACAAAATGAACTAATAAGCAAAATAGTGATAGACTCAAGAAAGCAGGCTTACAGCTGTTGAGGAAAGGAGAGCTAAGTAGCAGGGGTGGAGGGGTTGAGCAAAAAAGAAGAAAGAAAGAGGGAAAACTCATGGACAGAGGCAACAGTGTGGTGATTGCTGGAAGAGGAGTAGGGTAAGGGGGGTGGAGAAAGAAAGTAGAGGAGGCTCTGGGATGATAAATAGTGAAGGATGTGTTGCTGGTGAAAATGGGGGTTTTCTGTTGACAGAAGAATTGAGGTTCTTGCAATGTCTTGACAAAAAGCATTTTTGGTTACCCACAAGGAAGGATGAAGTCTGGTGGTAATATTTATTTATGATGAGAAATCAAAAGAGTTCCCATCCAATGTTCCATCTCTGTCCATCTCGTCATGGAAAATCAAGGTCAGAATAGAGCAAATGGCTTAGCCAGTGTGACTCAGTGGTTGAGCATGGACCCATGCACCAAGAGGTCACCAGTTCGGTTTCCCACACATGCCCAGGTTGTGGGCTTGTTTCCCAATACAGAGCATGAAGGAGGCAGCCAATTGATGTTTCTCTCTCATCTATGTTTCTTTCTCTCTCCCCTTCCCTTCCTTTCTCTCTAAAATCAATAAAAACTTTTTAAGAAAAAAAAAAGAAGTAGAGCAAATGTTCAGAGATACTTCGCCATATTAAAGCTTAGTTCAGTCTAACACTTGGCAAGCTTAACTTGTATTCGAGGCTGCAATCCATTGCTTTATTGCTCTACCCAGGCTCCTGCCTGAAGCCTACATTTAGAGCCTGCATGGCCAACGGCCAGTGGTCATATGGCTGCTTGGGTCACATGGCTACTACAAAGAGAACAGGCTAGCACTGGGGGCAAGCATGGCTCAGGAGCAGGAGAGGGAGAGAGAGAGAGAGAG
>NW_006293067.1:122528-127346 GCF_000327345.1 Myotis davidii | reverse complement strand
AGAAATCTTTGTTTCCTGGGATTATAACCAGGAGCATTTTCAAAATAACCAATAAACTTCCCAAGTTTTTGTGGGCTTCCAGTGGGGCCCATCCCCTAGCCAATGGGGGATCTTTTTCCCAGGTTAGACTGGCAGTACCCTATGGTTAAGTTCCTTGCTCAAAGCCATTTTTTACTTTATGAGTTTATCTTTATCTCCCCATGCTCCCTCCGCTACACACAAAATCCAGTACTTGAGACTGGAAGGTCGGATGGTAATCCCCTTGGAGGGACAATGCTGGAATTCCCTGGGGTGTGAAGCTGGAGCTTCCTGGTGAAGCAAGCAGCCTCAGTGTCCCCAACCAAATGTGCTCAACAATGTCTGACTCCCTTGCTCTCTTTTTGTTAATAACTAGGTAACCCTGGTAGTGGGTGGAGACTTGACTTGGGGTGGTGAACAAACAGTACATGTACAGACGATGTGTTATAGAATTGTGCACCTGAAACTTGTATAATTTTGTTAACCAGTGTCACCAATCAATTCAATAAAAAGTAAAAAAAATTATTTTAAAAATGACTCCACACCCTCTGATGGCCCAGTTTATGGGCTGTTGACTATAGTTATCACTGCTGTGTAGCTTGTAGGCTGTGTTTAAACTTCTAGTTCTTTTTTGCAGACACCCTGAGAGAAGTAGCTACACACAAAATCCAGTACTTGAGACTGGAAGGTCGGATGGTAATCCCCTTGGAGGGACAATGCTGGAATTCCCTGGGGTGTGAAGCTGGAGCTTCCTGGTGAAGCAAACAGCCTCAGTGTCCCCAACTGAGTATGCTCAACAATGTCTGACTCCCTTGTTCTCTTTTTGTTAATAACTAGGTAGCCCTGGTAGTGGATGGAGACTTGACTTGGGGTGGTGAACAAACAATACATGTACAGATGATGTGTTATAGAATTGTGCACCTGAAACTTGTATAATTTTGTTAACCAGTGTCACCAATCAATTCAATAAAAAGTAAAAAAATTTATTTTAAAAATTTTTTTAAAAAATTTATTTTAAAAATAATGACTCCACACCTTCTGATGGCTCAGTTTATGGGCTGTTGACTACAGTTATCACTGCTGTGTAGCTTGTAGGCTGTGTTTAAACTTCTAGTTCTTCTTTTCAGACACACTGAGAGAAGTACTACCAATAACTTTGTAGGATGTTGGATGTAGAATTCTATATTCCCAACAATCAAGATAGTACATTGCTAACACAGCTTCCTGGGTTTGAAGAAAGTAGACTGTAATTTCTTTCTTTCAATATTAAATATTGGCCAAAATTTCTAATTCGACGGCTTCATATCCTCCTCTGAAATATCGAATGTCGATAGAAACAGAACTTATTTTAAGAAAGTGAAAACTACTTTTTTTTTTCAAAGACGGTGGGTTATGACATTATCAATAACTGCCTTCCAACATTAGGATGTTTATGACAAGGTCATGGTATCTTTCCAAGCAGATAAAGATGTGGGGGTAGAATACACATAATTGAGAGATTCATAGCATCCACTTTATTTTTTTATTCCTAAATTGTACTAATGCTATACATATTTCTCAGCAACAATACATATGATGGTTTTATCAGCCCTGGCCCATGTGTTCCAAATGTTCTGTGGGGATCTTAGGAGTTTGTCTTGCCCTACTTAGCAAGGCTGAGATAACATCCCTGCAGGCTCATCATCCTATTAAAAAAAAATAGCTATTAACTCAAATATGGGCAACAGAGGGAGCTACATTCCAAGAAGCCCCCACAGCAAAATATCAGCTTGAAAAAAATACAAAGCATTACTGAGTCACTCATTAAATAATGATCCTAATGGGACATCATATTCATCAACAAGCTCTGAGCATGCTTGCTTCACAAAGGATTACAGATATTGTAGCAGCTATGGAATCCAATCTTTCTAAAGGTGGCTGGGGGGAGGGGGGGTATACATACTTGAGATGTAGGCCCAATAAATAACTTTATGATGAATTTGTGCGAAGCCTAAAAGTTATAGCAGAATGTCACTAGACGTTGTAAACTTTAGCATTGTTCTCCAATCCTCCAGGTATTACAGACTAAAAGGGAATTTACTTTTCCCCATGGTGCTTTTGTTTAAGGTTGAAAAGAAATGAGTGGTACCAATTGGGGAGCAAAGAAAAGCAGTGTTACATAACGGCATCTGAATGCCAGTGCCTTCAATAGCTCTACCACGCCACCTAAAACACAGTTATCTCCAAAACTCAGATGGAATCCAGAATTTACTAAACAATGGCTTCTATTCATCCTCTCTGGTTGGAAAATGTTAGATACATGTAAAAATGTTTCTTTGGGGAGAGAATAAAGAATATGATGCACTAATTTCAATTCTTGTTGGCTTATTAAGCATTTAGAATTTTTATCACAGCTATTTGTTACAGTAAATGGTGTCTAAATTTACTCACCAAATGAAATTAAAACCAGATCTATGTCAACAACTATTCCTGGGATGAAAATATGTATTTGAAAGCTGAGTTGAAGCCCATTTTAGTACGACACTTATGCAGAGTGATTAAAAAAAAAAGTAAATATATCCTTAGAGAAATTACACGTTGAATTAAGTGTCCCCCTTAACATAGGATGATGGAGAGAAAAAGAATAATAAGCTGGTTTTAAAAAAATGTTTGAAGGTCTGTAAAAAGAATGTTAGAAGGATATTTTGTGAGGTGAGATTAACTGAAGTCAGGATGAACTGAGAAGGAAAGAGTTATATTGGCTAAATACACAAATAGTATTCAGAATTATAGCAATAAAAACACAAAGAATTAGGGAACATGAGGCAATAAAAATAAAAGAGGTAAAATGTTTAAAATTACTTAAATAATATATATAGAATCAAATAATTTCTGGACAACACTTAGCCACTCTTTAACTGTTAGGAAAATGATGGAAAATAATTTAAATTAAGAAAATTCTTAAATGAGTATCCCTGAAGATTAGTAAAATTTACTTTAAAATTTAGATAATTTTTTAAATTGCTAATGGAAGAATTTGAATGAGACCAGACTGAAGACAGGAACGGAGGGACCAAACACTAATAAGAGAAATAAATTCTACTTAGGAGAACTTAAAACCTACATCTACCCCATTTGGGGTTGTAAATAAGGCATAAAACAGACTTACATTTCCTGAAGTCCACTACACAATAAGACCTAAGGTTATATTTACAGAAAGATCTATACTGGTACATGAAAATTTACAAGTGAAAATGATACCGGAACAGGGAGCTGTGGTTATTCCCAGGATCATGTCTCACGGAGTCAAAGAATGCAATCGAGGACCAGAAGAATCGAGCAAGAGATGTAGGATTTATTCAAGAAGATACAGACCCCGGGCACAGAGAGTGGGCCCAAGACAGAGTTGCCACTGAAGCTCACATGTCAAAGGGCTTTATCTGCTATGGATCCACTCTTTGTCTACCCACATTACTCTCTTATGGCTCCTTCTATCTTTCTTGTCTAGCAACAATTTCAAAATCCGCCCTGTGCTTCCCTCCTTCTTTTCTCTTCCTCCCCTCTCTTGCAAGATTCTGTGCTTGCAAGATAAGCATTCTTGTCTCCTGACATCCCGTTTTCTTTTATTTATTTTATTTTTTTTATTGCTTACAGTATTACAAAGGGTATTACATATGTGTCCCTTCCCCCTCCCCCCGCCTGTCCTTTTTTTCCCCCCATCCTTGACAGTCCCCTGGCCTCCCCTACCCCCCAGTGTCTTATGTCCACCGTTTTCTGCAAGATAAATATTCCTGAGGTTTTGGCTAGCTCCAGTGGTCACCTTTGCACTTCCTCCTTCCTGAGCCCCTTTCCTATCTACCTACTTGCTTCTAACTCCTCTCAGATGGAGTGTGGGCTCACAGACTGCAGGATCATGGTTTGATTCCATCAAGGGCATGTACCTCGGTTGCAGACTCCATCCTGGCCCTAGTTAGGGTGAGTGCAGGAGGCAACCAATCGATGTGTCTCTCTCACATCAATGTTTCTTTCTCTCTGTCTCTCCTCCTCCCTTCCACTCTCTAAAAATCAATGGAAAAAAACATCCTCAGGTTTTAAATTAAAATTAAATTATATTAAATAAAAATTTGGCATTTAGTTTCTTGGGAACATGGATTACAACAGAATTTGTATTGAGGAGTAAACTAAGGTTGGATTGGACATCTTTGCAAACATTTTCATAAACCCGTTGACGTATGCACAATTTTTCCAATTTTACAGGGTAAAAAAGTAGGCAAGTAATATTTGAGTGAACGGTAACGCTGCCATGCTTAATTTATACTGGGCAACTAAGGCTGTGTGGAGCACCTTTATAATGACTTCATGGTGAAATCTAATGGTTGACATACTGAGGGATCAAATCTACAACAGTTAGAATTGATAACATTTTTGTAAATAAAAAGCATGGAGTTAAACATATTATGGATAGTAATCTTTTTAATTTATTTTTTTCTCTTTATTTAAATTTTCTTTTTCCATCACCACTTATGCCCCCTATACCTTCTTCTACCTTGAGAGTAACATTTTTTTAGATTAAAAATGTAACAAATGAAATGCTTTCTCTCTCAGATGGCTGGCCTATAGGCTAATAGCGCTTGCTGTAGATATGCTAATTAACTAGAGAAATACTGCTTGAGGCTTGAGCAGCCTTCTTGTCAGCAAAGAAGTGGTAAAATATGCACAAAATAAAGATTCAAAGGAGTCTCCATAACTGGACTCTGAACAGTAGGAGTCAATGGACCAACTGGGAATAAACGGATTGAGAAATGTTGCACTCTTTCTTGA
>NW_006293067.1:121422-122432 GCF_000327345.1 Myotis davidii | reverse complement strand
ACCCACCTCCGCCATTCCCTTCCCTTAATAACAAAAGATGTCTCAAGTCCAGGCTGTCTTATGATGAATTTGAGAATTGGTCCTCCCATGTTCTTTAGGTAGGCCTTCTCAATCAATAAAGTTTTCCTTGCTCTAAACTTTGATCTATTGGGTATTGGCCTTTCTTTTGAAGCATCAGCCACAAGTTCCTTGGGCCTGTAACAAAAATAGAAATGCAAACACATTCAAATCCATTTTTGGTTACCTATACTATTATTTCCTAAAAGATTCATAAAACCCATTAACATTCTTGCCTTTGAGATGATGTGATGTTGTATTGGTATGGCATGGGACTCTCTATTATGTCATTTTATAATATTTTGTACTATTTTCTGTTACTAGAAGCATATATCATTGAATTTATTCACTCAAAGGGATGCTGGGTGGCACCCAAAAAAGCCAAGGAAGCCTCAACAGGATACTTGGTTTAAAGTTTTTGTTGCAAAACAAGAAAGAATTTGAGAGCATGACAAAGATTTAGCCAAACACAGTAAATTTATTAAAGAAATAGTAGGCACTCAAGAAGTGAGAGGGGCCCAACCGGCGTGGTTCAGTGGCTGAGCATCAACCTATAAACCAGGAGGTCACAGTTCGATCCCCAATGTGGGGCATGCATGAGGCAGCTGGTCAATAATTCTCTCTCATTGATGTTTCTATCTCTATCTCTTTCTCTCCCTTCCTCTCTGAAATCAATTAAAAAATAAAACTTAAAAAAAGATGAGGTGAGAGCAGATGACCTCAGAGAGCAAGATGCTCTGATGAGGTCAGGGTTGAAGGTTTTTATTAAATGTGGAAAAAGTGGATAGGGTGATCCACTGCTTCTGACTAAGATGGGATAACTGCAGAAACAGCTCATCTTTGTCTCTCCTCTCCAGCTGTCTCTTCCCTCCTTCCTTCCTTCCCTCCTTCCTTCCTTCCCTCCTTCCTTCCTTCCTTCCTTCCTTCCTTCCTTCCTTCCTTCCTTCCTTCCT
>NW_006293067.1:118504-121319 GCF_000327345.1 Myotis davidii | reverse complement strand
GTTCTTTTGACCAACTCCATCTCTGCCAACCTGTTTTTTTTCTTCTTTCTTTCTTTCTTTCTTTCTTTCTTTCTTTCTTTCTTCCTTTCTTTCTTTCTTTCTTTCCTCAATTACAGAAAATCGGGGAGGGGACAATGAGGGAAGAGGCAGTCAGTGAAGGTTGCATCTATAATGTTCCAGTCAAGAGAGAAAAGGGGAGAGGTAGAGCTTGAGGCCTTTGTTCCCTATTCTAACTATCCAGCCTCAAAAGTATGTTGTAAAATGTTGATTAATTTAACTAAGTATTCACTTCATTATTTTATATTAAAATATAAAGACATGAAAGTAAGAAAATATGAATAATTCAAAATACATTTCTTATTTTTATATTAATTTTTATTCCAAAAGACATTAGATTTATTTCTCTCAGATTTTAAGAATAATTCATAGTGAACGCACTTGCAATTCTTATTTAAAACAAAGGTTGATAAAAACTTTCTAGATGATATTCCTATGTGTGCTGCCAGCACAGAACCTGAAAGAGCATTGGTGTCATTTATTTGGAAAGTCTTTCAAGTCCTTGACATAAATGGGTCAGGAGCAGTAAGAATAAATTACATGATAGAGGATACTCAATGGCCATCTGAAACCATGTTATAAAAGTTGCTAGTGGTTTTTTTTTTTATATTAACTAACAGATACAAAAATCTACCCTTCATATTTTGAAGAAGCAAAACTATCATAATTGAAATTTTAACCTATTGACATTGAGCAAGACAAAAAGGCTTTTTATTTTAGTTGATACCAATAAAAGTCTCAATCACTTTAGATTATAATTATTTGAAGACCTATGCATAAAAAATGCAGTTATTTATTTCAACTTCAGTAAATCTTACTATACCTCAACCTCCCATATTTGGGTAGCAGAAATGCTTTTCTCTTTTTTAAAATTTTTTTATTGATTAAGTTATTACATATGTGTCCTTATCTCCACGTTACCCCCTACCCCCCCCCCACTCATGTCCTCACCCCCTGTTGTCTGTGTTCATTGGTTAGGCCTATATGCTTGCAAATAAGTCCTTTGGTTGATCTCTCCCCCTTCCCCCCACCCTCCCCTACCTTCCCTCTGAGGTTTGACAGTCTGATCAATGCTTCTCTGTCTCTGGATCTGTTTTTGTTCATCAGTTTATGTTGTTCATTATATTCCACAAATGAGTGAGATCATGTGGTATTTATCTTTCTCTGACTGGCTTATTTCACTTAGCAGAAATGCTTTTTTCATGCCTTCATAAAAGGGCCATTTCCACCAGCAACAAGTTGAGATGGCATTCAATATCCTTGAACATTTTTACTTGTTTTATTCTATTGAATACTCGTTCTAAACTTAGCTCCAATATATATCAACTGTCCTCTCTCTCTTCAAATAGATGACAGATAGAAAGATGATTGATGATAGATGATAGGTAGGTAGAAAGATAGATAGATGATAGATAGATAGATAGATAGATAGATATAAATATATAGAATCTCACTCAACACTGAAAGAGCCCACCTCAAAATTTATTTTGTTCCTTATGCTTTATATATATTTTTCGTAATTCCTTTAAAACAAAATAAAAACCCCACTCTTTCTCAAGGAGCTTATTATAGTCAAATTATCTCTTATTCCTTAATCCCAACAAATCCATTCTAACTTTACATAATTTCTCAAATCAACCTATGCACTTAATCATTTTCCTTTCCATGTTGTAACTATTACATTTGAGTGCGTATTCCCATCTTTCCCAGATTCACAAAATTTCTGTATTCCACTCTCTCTTTCCTTTATCATTAAGGTATCCATATATGATGATATTCACAATTTTAGCAGCTCAATTTACCTCATATATTTGTATGTTTTCTGCCCAAATAATCACTATTTCTCTCCAACTAGAGTATTCCCAGGATTTTTGGAGTTGTACCTTACATTGTGAGCTTAACCTATGTGATCTTGGTAGTATCTGCCTTCTAACTGGATTATGAGTAATATCAGTAAACTTTTAAAAAGCTGATAGCAACTAGCATTTTAATAATCCTGTGCACATCTTTTGATACATTTCCTAAATAATACACCACAGCAAAGCAAAAAATGGGCTGCTTTTCATTTTTTTACACTTTAAGGATCACAGGTTTCTCTGCTCTATGTTCATTTCACATCTTATATTGCCTACAAAAATGCTTCAGAAAACAAAAAATGGTCAAAAAGTACTTTTCTTGCAAAGGGACATAACCGTTTTGATTTCTGCACATGGCTTTTCTAGCACAGATATGACTTTATGGCACTTATTTATTTGTTTTTTCTTCTTTCTTTCTTTATTGATTAAGGTATTACATATGTGTCCTTGTTCCCCATCCCCCACTGTCCCCCCACCCTCCCATGGCATTTATTTTTTTTACATACCTTTGTCCACCTTGATTGTAAGCAACCTAAGACCTTTAGATGACTATTAAACAAATCTAAAAACAAACAAACAAATAAAAAACTGAAATTCTTTCTTGGCATTATACATTTTCTCTGTATCCCATTCTTCCGGTGGCTTTTATCCCTAGCTTTATTAAGATACCAGAGTCCCAGTGCATGAAATTCATGCATGGGTAGGGTCCCTAGGCCTGGCCAGTGATCAGGGCCAATCAGGTACCCAGCCTCCCTGGCTCCTACCTTCCTTTGTTCTGCGCCACCTCCTGGTGGTCAGCTCATGTCATAGCGAGCAATCGAACTCCCAGTCTCCAGGTCAAACTCCCGAGGGGACACTTTTCATATTAGCCTTTTATATACAGAGATATTTATTGATTATTT
>NW_006293067.1:116867-118468 GCF_000327345.1 Myotis davidii | reverse complement strand
TTCTCCATATCATAGGCCTCACCAATCTACTCTCTGTTTCTATGAGTATGGCCTTTTTAGGGGTCTCATATAAGTGATACAGTATTTGTCTTTCTCTGTCTGACTTATTTTACTTCACATAATGACCTTTAGTTCCGTGCATCCCACAAATGGTAAACTTTCCTTTTTTTTATGGCTGAATAATTGTTTTAAGTACTTCCATAATGTTTTATATAGTGGCTGTACCAATTTACATTTTCACAAACAGTACACAAGGGTTCTCTTCTCTCCACATCCACACCAACACTTGTCATCTCTTGTCTTTTTAGTGACACTCATTTTAACAGGTGTGAAGTGATATCTCATAGTGGTTTTGATTAGCATTTCTTTGATAATCAGTTATGTTGAGCAACTTTTCATGTAACCCTTGGCCATTTGCATGTTTTCTTTGGAAAAATGTCTATTCAGACCATCTGCTGGTAGAGGGTTTTTTTAATGATGCTCCCACAAATCTGGCTATCTGAGGACCCATCCTATCTATGCCTAAGCTTAACATAAAATAGAGGTGCTGCTTATGGTATTAATAAGAAATATGTGAACTATTTTATTTGCTAGAAAATACATTAAACAACACAAATTATCTCAAATATATAACACTAATATATTGGATGGCCTGCCTGTGCATTCTTTTTAAATATATTTTTATTGATTTCAGAGAGGAAGGAAGAGGGAGAGAGATAGAAACATCAATGATGAGAGAGACACATTGATTGGTTGCCTCCTGAATGCAACCCAACCAGGGCCAAGGATGGAGCCTGCAATGTAGGGGATCGAACATGCAACCTAGGTATGTGCCCTTGACCAAAATCGCACCTGGGACCCTTCAGTCCACAGGCCTACACTTTATCCACCGAGCCAAACCAGCCAGGGTTGCCTGTGCATTTTGTAGTTCATGCATCTATTTCAGTGAACCATTCCCCAAACATACAACACTAGGTCTCTGACACACAACAAATTTTGTTTCCAGATGAATTTAATATCTATATCTATCTATATCTATATCTATATCTAAATCTATCTATATCTATCTATATCTATCATCTATCTATATATATATATCCTATATAATAAAAGGCTAATATGCAAATCAACTGAATGACGGCACGACTGGTTGGTATGACGCACACTGACCACAAGGGGGCAGATGCTCAATGCAGGAGCTGCCCCCTGGTGGTCAATGTGCTCCCATAGGGGGAGCACTGCTCAGTCAGAAGCTGAGCTCACAGCTAGTGATAGCAGTGGCGGTGGCAGGAGCCTCTCCCACCTCTGCAGCAGCGCTAAGGATGTCCAAATGATGGCTTAGGCCTGCTCCTTGACATCTCTCAAGGGATCCCAGACTGTAACAGGGCTCAGGCTGGGCTGAGGAACCCCTGCTCTCCCGAGTGCACGAATTTCATGCACCGGGCCTCTAGTGTTTATATATATAGATATATATATGTGTGTGTGTGTGTGTGTGTGTGTGTGTATAAAATAACACACGAGTATATATGGTTTTTTGAAAATGTGTCCCCTAATACAATTCTTCCCCTAGCATGAGGAGCTTGGGAAATGAAAGGAGTTCC
>NW_006293067.1:115820-116829 GCF_000327345.1 Myotis davidii | reverse complement strand
CACATGTCGAACATGGCGGGTGTCGGCAGCAGTGGGATGGTAGAGCAGGTGAGCAGGGCACCAAACCAAGATGAGGTGCCAGTTGCTGTCATCAGGGCAAGCTTCTGGTGGTTACTGAAAATTCTTTGCTCCCACATGCCACGGTTCCATCTGGTGCTCACACCTGCTGCCAGTGCTGGCCCCACTTGCACCCACTGCTAGCCTGGCACGGGTCCAAATTGCTCTGCGCCATCAGCGGTTGCAAGCTGCGGCTGCTGGCCCTGATCGCCCTGCTCCTGAGGGGCTATCGGGGCAGCAGCCTCTGCTTGCACCCTCTGACAGTGCCAGCCCTGCTCACACCTACTGCTGGTGCTGGCCTTAATTGCTCCACACCATCAGTGGGTGCGAGCTGGGCCAGCACCATCAGTACATGGGAGTGGTGGCAGTGGGAGTGGAGCTGCTGGCAGAGAGGGGACTGGGTGCTGTGGCGGGAGTGGCCGAGTGGGGTCATGGAGGATAGGCTGAGACCTGCCCCTGGGCCCACCGTATCCTCGAGGCCCACAGTTCCTTTCAAGGTGCACAAATTCATGCACTGGACCCCTAGTTTTAAAATAAAACACAATTTTTCCTTGAGGGAAGCCTGGAAAGAATACTTTTATTTTGTTTTATTTAACATATGGACAGTGGAAATATTTTCTTGGTCCTGAAAGTTCGTAGTCTATGTATTTGAATGTCTAGGATTCATGACTTTTATACTTAACTTTGCTTTAAAACCATGGAGAGCCCTTAATTTATTTTTTTAATGTTACTTGCAATAAACCTTAATATTTTAAGAAAAACGATCTTAAATATAATATTATATGCAATAAATATTAATATCTCAAGAAAAACTATTTTAAATATGATAATGTTACATGCAATAAACACTAATTATTCAAGAAAAATGATCTTACATATAATATTACATGCAATAAAAAACATGAATATTTCAAAAATAAAAGGATTTTAAGTATAGTAGTATTACAAAACT
>NW_006293067.1:109362-115592 GCF_000327345.1 Myotis davidii | reverse complement strand
TAATCTTGGTCTCAGATCCTTGCTTTCCATTACCTTGAGTATTTTATGCCATTCTCTTCGGGCCTGTAGAGTTTCTGATGAGAAATCAGGTGTCAGCCTTATGGGAATTCCTTTGTAAGTAACAATTTTCTTTTCTCTTGCTGCTTTTAGGATTCTCTCTTCATCTTTAATTTTTGGCATTTTAATTATGATGTGTCTGGGTATGGGTCTTCTTGTTTGGGGTTCTCTGTGTCTCCTGAACTTGTGTGACTATTTCCTTTACCAGGTTAGGGAAGTTTTCTACCATTATTTCTTCAAACACCTTCTCTATTCCTTTCTCCCTTTCTGCCTCTTCTGTCACACCTACTATTCTAATATTGTTACATTTCACATTGTCCCACAGCTCCCTTAAGATGTCCTCTTGTTTTTTAATTTTTTTTCTTTTTTGTTATCTTATTGAGTGATATTTTCAACTGTTTTCTAATTCACTGATTCGATCCTCAACCTCCCCTATCTGCTGTGTATTCCTTCCAATGTGTTCTTTGTGTTATGTCATTTTTTTTTTATCTCAGACTGTTCTTTTTTCATAGTTACTATATCTTTTTTCATACTGTTGAGCATTTTTAACATCATTACTCTAAACTCTGTTTCAGATAAATTTCTAATTTTTAACATATTTATCTCTTCATTTATCTCTTCATTTATCTCTTTTTCTGGAGAATTCTCCAGTTCTTTCATTTGAGGGTTGTTTCTTTGCCTCCTCATTTTCGTTGTCTGTTTGGGTTTGTGACTGTTTTAGGTAGATCCTCTATCCTTCTCAATCTCTAGTGCAGGACAGTGTTAAAGGCTGTTTCTAACTAATTAGATCAGGCAAGGACTCAAAGCCTCCAGAGACTGCCTCTGTCTACAGACTAATAGGATTCCAACTTTAATTGCCCCCAGGCAATCGTCCTCAGGTATGGTGAGAGTTTTTTTTCAACAGGGTGGGGCAATTGCTTCTGCCTGGAGGCTAATTGTTACTTTTAATCTCTTAAATGGCCTCAGGGCAAGGTGATTTTCAATAGGATGTGTTGACTGTCTTCCCGCCCCAGGCAAGGCAGATGCCTGTGTGAGAAAGATGTCCTTTGCTATTGACTATGTATTTGTGAGGGAATGACTCAGCCCAGGAAACTTGGGGTGTCTGCCTTCTGAGCTCTATCCCCTGAGTTCCCAGTCTTGGGTTCTGCTCTCACAGCTGTAGTCCACTTCACCTTCCCTCTGCCAGAGCACAAGGTGGGTGGCTCCACAGGGAATTTTTGTGCATTGGCTTTTTAAGAGGGAGCCCAAACTTTCAGCTGCCCCTCCCTGGCAGACAGCACCCCTTTGCTTTTCACAGCTAGATGTTATGTGGGTACCCTCCTCAGTTTGGTGCTCTCTGCTGGGGAGCCCAACTTCCAGATTAGATCCCAGAGTTCTCAGTGGCTCTCCCTTCGCCTGCCACTCCCTGGCAGACAGCACCCCTTTGCTTTTCACAGCTAGATGTTATGTGGGTACCCTCCTCAGTTTGGTGCTCTCTGCTGGGGAGCCCAACTTCCAGATTAGATCCCAGAGTTCTCAGTGGCTCTCCCCAACAGCTGAGATATCTCTCCAGGACTTCAGTTGCCATCCGTGGGTGCCCTGCCAGCCCTTTCATGCCTCCGCCCCTCCTACCAGTCTCTATGTAGTCTCCACCTTTGTTCTTTGGCTATCAGGGGTCTCTCTTATGAGTTTTCCATTTATTATTCAGGCAGCCATTCCATATTTCAGTTGTAATTCCAGCTTGTTCCTGGGAGCATGTCTGTGCAGCATCCTACTCTACCACCATTTTTAATCCCACGGAGAGCATTTTCTATATTTAACTTTGGTTTTCCAGAAAATGCCACACTGACTGTGCTGCCTAACTGCCACTTTAAACTGAAAATCCCAAGACTGATAAACCTTTGAAACTAACTTCAGAATTGGAAAGAAAGAGTATTTCCCATATATACCATTGTATTATCACTAAAACAACAAAATGTCATATTCAAATGAAGTAATTTAACAATTATTTATTGAATACTGAATATATGCCAACAATTCTATTAGGTATACAAATATCAACAGATATAATTTGCATTTTCAAGTAGTTCAAGTTCTTCCAAGTTATATAGACATGTAAACAATTATAAAGTAATGTGAAAGTGCTTCATTAATTGCATTAGCAAAGTTTTATTTAAAAACCTAGGGGAATCTGCCTCTTGGCCTTATATAAATTATTAAGTCTAGTGAGTGATCTATTTTTTAATTTTTTCCACAAAAAATAGGTTATATGATGATTTTTAACAATTTGACCCAAAGTATGATACTTAAAATGGCATATTTAGGGATTGTATAAATGTATTACTTTTCTGTATGCAATCTAGTGGTTATTTTATATCCACTAATTTTATATCCACTATACAATCATTACAATTATAGGAAATGTTTGAATATTCAGTTTTTTTTTTCTATCTTCTTTCATAAGGACTAGTCTCTGAGTGCCCAGGTTAATTAACTAATCACTGCACTGTCAACTGGATTATTCTCTCTGCTGTATCCTATCACTGATTTGTTCTGGGTTAAGATTTATATTTGGAATTGAGAGCCAAGGCTGGAACATGCTGAACAGAGTGTTCTATTTCTGTATCTAATGATAGATGTTGCTCTTGCCCAGAAGACACCACTTTGCACTACTCCCAATTTGTAAATTGTTCCTTTTGCTTGGCATAATAAGTATACTGATGTATTTACTTCTCTACCAAGGCCATGCTGCTCAATTCCTCCCTGGTAGCCAAATATACCACAAATCATAACTTTCTCATCAATAGGAAGACTAAGTGTGATCTCTTTCATATGTACCTGCTGTTACTTTAAGTTACAGTATTTTTAAAATTCAAGATTAGAAAAGTACTTGTTGTGATCTTTCACTTATATCAATGACTTAGTCTTAATGCAGCAAATGTCCTGACAAAATAATTGTGTACAATCAAAGTGCAATCTGTGGAAATGATTTAATGTTTATATAACTATGACTCCTTTTCAAAATGAACTTTCATTTCTTAACTTTATTTTTTACACTTCAAATTTTAAACAGTGCATACTTTGGCTTCACATATTACAAAATGAAATGAGTCAAAATTATATTCAGCTATGGTACCACATATGACTTTGCTTTCTTTTATCACATTTTCTAGTTTGTTTTCTTTAATGAGCATGGATTGCTTTTACAGTTCCCTCTAAAGGAGCATGCTTCAAGGGAACAATGTTTGTAAGTTCAGTGCCAAGTGTTGCTTTTCTTTATACTATAACATAACCAGAGTTATACACAGTACTTACCATCTAAGCTAGGGGGTGCCAAACTATGGCCTTTTGGCTCTATTCAGCCCATTGTTTCATTTTGTAAAACAAGTTTTTTGTAGCCATGCCCATGCACTTATAGTATAATGTCTGTGGATGTTTTAGCACTATAATGGCAGGCTTGAGTGTAGTTGCCTCTGAGATTTAATGGCCAATAAAGCCGAAATATTTACTTGCATGGAATTTACTGAGAAAGTTTGATGACTTTGATCAAAGTCAGAGTCAAAAATTAGAGTTGTTTCTGGTGTTCTGCTATGTGTGTGTGTGTGTGTGTGTGTGTGTGTGTGTTTACTTTTTTGGAATTCTTTGAATTATTTCTGCTCTTATTATTCCTAGGGTTGTTAGAAAGATCAAATGAATTAAATAAGCTAATATTTGCAAGTAGTTAAAGAATACATGGTTCATTGAAAGAGCCATATAAATGTTGTTAATAAAGAATGCAAACTAACTTAGTATGTACACTGACTCAAAGGATGTCAGATCAGTTGATGTCTGTTTAACCAAAATGTGGATGCTAACAGTCTTTGGATATTTATTATAAAGGTCAAGACTAACTTTGGATAAATTTGGCAATTCATGAGAAAGCAAAAATGTCTGTGAGTTTTTTAGGGTAATTAATAATTCATTTAAACAAAAGAAAGAAAGACTTGTGACTGATTTTCAACTATAAACATACTAGAGGCCCAGTGCATGAAATTTGGCTGCCAGCCGAGCCTTCCTGCCAGCCATGGGGAGAGACCAGGGGAGGTTGGCTGGCTGTGGGAGGTTGGCTATGGGAGCTCACTGACCACCAGGGGGCAGCTCCTGCATTGAGCACCTGCCCCATGGTGGTCAGTGCGCATCATGACAACCTGTTTTTCTGGTCATTCCAATGGTTCTAAGGTTCCAGTTTAGAGAGAGAGAGAGAGAGAGAGAGGAAATAGTACCTGTTTTTGCTAACTAGTCTATAGCTAGAGGACAACAATAGGCTAATTTTGAATATCCTTTTAGCTGATAATTGAATATATTACAGCAATTTAGTTGGTTGCTTTGAAGTGTTACTCTAGATTATATCATATTCAACAAAAGTAATTTTTTGATGTTATAATGCTGCAGTTACACAAAAATAAATATTTTAGACTTCAGAAAAATTTGAAAAGTTTGTGAATAATATTTATTCTTCACAATGTCTGTTCCTCTTACTAGGAGTAGAGTATCTCTAGTCACATATTCCTATCCAAAGTAATTTAAAAATGACTGTGTTTGGTTTTAGGTCCTCATTTGTGTTAGTGATGACATTTTGATCAGTGAATATAGGATTCTTTTGTATACTTCTGTTCCCTCACATTCTTTCTACACTATTTTTTTTGGAAGGCAGTAAGGCAAAATTTACATCTGCACTCATAAAATCTCTGATTCTCTTTCTGTTGTTTAGTGTGAGTGTACATTAAAGTGAACAAATTGCTAAAACATCTATGCAAAATTTTGATTGGCTGATTATGAATCTGCTATATGTAGTTTTACAGCATTTAGAGGAATATAGATCAAAGTAAAATATGTAAAAAATGTGATAAACAATTAACATTTTCATTATGTACGAATGGATTTAAAGATGGTACACTATTGCCTGGCCGGAGTGGCTCAGTGGTTGAGCATCGACCTATGAACCAGGAGGTCATGTTTCGATTCCCAGGCAGGGCACAAGCCCGGGTTGCGGGCTCCATCCCCAGTAGGAGGAGTGCCAGAGGCAGCTGATTAATGATTCTCTTGTCATCACTGATGTTTCTATCTCTCTCTCTCTCCTTCTTCCTTCCTCTCTGAAATCAATACAAATAAAACACCTTAAAAAAAAAAGATGGTAGACTATAAAGCTGCATGCATGTTTCTCATCCTCCTTCAATCAGTGCTTCAATTAGTGGGTTATCAGGGTCATTTCTTCTCATCTGATGTCAACAGCAGATATAATAAGGGGATAAGACCACATTACAAATACATTTCAAGCCTCTAATGGCATAATATCTTATGGAGCAGCGTAAGTCACGTGGATGAATCAGGTCCAGAATTGGGTAAATAGATTTCATTAATCATGATGCAATGACTAGTCACATGGAGCGTCAATGTGGTAGGGAAGCACTCTCCCCATCTTGGTGATGGAGAGTACAGGATTGAATATTTTTGAAACATAATTTAATCTGTACAGTGTATTCTTTTTGTTGTGGTTATTGTTAATCCTCACCCAAGGATATTTTTTCCATTCATTTTTAGAAAGAATGGAAAGGATGGGGAGAGATGGAAAGCAAGAAACATCAATGTGAGAGAGACACACCAATTGGTTGCCTCCTGCAAGCTCCCTGGCCAGGGCCATGGATTGAGCCTGCAACCTAGTTATGTGCCCTTGATCAGAATCTAATCAAGGACCCTTCACTCTGCAGGCCCGACTCTCTATCCACTGAGTAAAACTGGCTAAGGCTGCACAGTGTCTTCTACTCAAATCAATTTAGTCACAGCTTCAATATTCCTTTATTACAAGTAGTGCCAGAAGCATCACTAAGGAAACCTACGATTCTGCAGAGAGTAAGCATTTGTTTTAGAATCAGACTGAAAAAATATATTATTTTAGACACAGAAATTGCTAATATTGCAGCCTTAACCAAGTCCCTTACATTTCCTGTACTTTTCTTATGTTTAAATTAATAGAAATTTACTTCAAGGGGTTGATGTTCAATATGACCAGATATAGATGTAGATATAGACATGTTTTTAGGCCTCGGTTCTTGAGTTCAGCTAAGAAAGAACACAGAGCCAGGAACTCTAATGCAAGAGGTTTATTTAGAAAGTCACAGAGGTGGAAGAAGGGAGCCAGCTGGGGCTGGGTAGCC
>NW_006293067.1:107232-109285 GCF_000327345.1 Myotis davidii | reverse complement strand
GAAAGAAAGCAAAGATAATGCACTTGAGGGAAGAAGATGGGAAAAGATGCAGGAGCGCCTGAAGAAAGAAGAAGGGGGAGTTGTGGACATGCTCTAAGCAAGAGAGTATGTTGGGCCCTTTGTCTTAAGCACTTTTATCTGTTTTCCAAAGGCAGGGGTTTTAGGGGAGGTCTCAGGGGAGTATCCAATAGAATATTCATCAGCTTTCCAGGTGTGTTCTTTCAGGGTCCTGGTCTCTGCTGATTAGTGGGTGCTAGGGTAGGGGATCATTAGTCATTGCATCTGGCCATGATGTCAGTCACAGCATCATTTCCTCTGGTTCTGCTGCTTTAGTGGGCATGGAGCTGAAACACAACTGGAGCCTAGATGTGACATCTAGTTTGACCAAAACTCTGTCTCTATGGTCAACAGACACAGGGCTTTTGTCCTAAGATGGATTGATGCAGGCCAGAACCTCATTAGCCTGGAGGCTTACTGCTTAAGGGGATGTTCATGCAAGGCCTTGTATGGGAGTCATATGAGGCTATTCTCTTGTTCCTTCTATAAGTGAAACCAAATGTGGGGTTTGAGTCCAAGTTCCTTGACTCACAAAACCAAAGAATGGATTCACAGACAAAAAAGGTAAACGGAGACAAAGTTTATTGAGAGAAGCCAGTCCTGGAAAAGGTATAGCTGGGGTTCCAGGAGCAGGCCAATGTCTAGAGCTTCCTTTCCATGTTACAGTTGAGTATTAAAGACATAAGCGTGGAGGGGAGCATGTCTCCTTCCATCAACTCAAGAATCTAGCGTGCCAGGGAGAGAGCGAGGGCAAGAGGAAGTGCACATTTTTTAATTTAGGGGATAGCTACAGCTTTGCTAGCTCTTGGTTGGACTTTTCAAAGAATTCTGTCTTAGCAACATCCTTGAGATTGGTTTATACGTCTTATTGCCTTGTGATTGGTTATCTACAAGCTGTCCATCTTAGTAACATGCATATATGTCAAAGCTCATGTCTCTCACGTGCTGCGCTCCCTTCCTTCCCCGCCCAGTTAGAGTGCCTTAGTAACTCCACTTAGTTAGGTTCCCTGGTTTTATTAATGACCCCCCTCCCAATGGTCCCAGTCCCTCTGTCTCCTCATTACCCTCTATCTCCTCATAAGGGGGCCTAAATTACATGACTAGCAATATGAAAGGTCAAGGGGATCTAAACTGCATGATTAGCAACATGCTAGGAGAGGAAAGGTCAAAAACTTGTTTTCCCAGTTTTTCCCATTGCTAGGGACCCAGAAATTTCCACAGTGATGACATTCCTTACCTGGGAACCATCGCCATCAGATGATGATAATGGGAAAACCAACCTCAAGTTCATTTCCGAGTCCTACACCCACCCCTAAGGGCTCTTTATAAGCCATCCATAAAACCCCCTCTGAGACCAATGGGATAGAATAGAGAACCCAGAATAGATCCAAGCCACTATGCTCAATTAATATCTTCCACAGTGATGACATTCCTTACCTGGGAACCATCGCCATCAGATGATGATAATGGGAAAACCAACCTCAAGTTCATTTCCGAGTCCTACACCCACCCCTAAGGGCTCTTTATAAGCCATCCATAAAACCCCCTCTGAGACCAATGGGATAGAATAGAGAACCCAGAATAGATCCAAGCCACTATGCTCAATTAATATCTGCCAAAGGAGGCAAGAACATACAATGGAGTCAAGGCAGTCTCTTCAATAAATGGTTTTGGGAAAATTGGACAGATACATGCAAAAAAATGGAACTAGACGACCAATTTACACCATATACAAAAATAAACTCAAAATGGATAAAAGACTTAAACATAACAGGAAACCATATAAGAATCTTAGAAGAATACATAGGCAGCAAAATATCAGACATATCTTGTAGTAATATGTTTCCAGATATATCTCTTAGGACAATGGAACCTAAGGAGAAAATAAACAAATGAGACTACATCAAAATAAAAAGCTTCTTCACAGCAAAAGAAACCATCAACAAAAACAACAAGAGAGCCCACTGCATAGGAGAACATATTTGTCAATGTTACA
>NW_006293067.1:106624-107060 GCF_000327345.1 Myotis davidii | reverse complement strand
GAGGGAAGGTAAGGGAGGGCGGGGGTAAGGGGACCAGATCAACCAAAAGACTTGTATGCATATAAGCCTAACCAATGGACATAGACAACAGGGGCGTGAGGGCATGAGTGGGATGCAGGGGGCAATGGGGAGATAAGGACACACATGTAATACCTTAATCAATAAAGGGAAAAATTTTTTTTAAAAAAAAAACCCTCTGTGAGCTTGTCTTCTCTTTTCTGGTCATCTCCCTTGTACACAAGCTCTTTTCAATGAATCCTGTCTGTTTGATCTTGTACTGAGTTCAGTGTTCATTTCTTGACATTGAGACTCAAGAACCTGGCATTTAAGTTCTGATAACAGTTATAGGTATAAATAGACATATAAACACCTAATTTACCATCTCCAGGTCAGGGTTTAGCATAGAGTGTTATTGGATTGCTTATTACATCTTATC
>NW_006293067.1:105298-105944 GCF_000327345.1 Myotis davidii | reverse complement strand
TCTGCCTCCTTCCTTCTGAGAGTCACCATACTGTTGTCTATGGTTAGTTTTATATCCCACATATGAGTGAAATAATATGGTTCTTAGCTTTTTCTGACCTACTTATTTCACTTAGCATGATATCCTCAAGGTTTCTCCATGGTATTGCTAATGGCAGTATTTCATCCTTTCTTATGGCTGAGTAGTATTCCAGTGCAGATATGTATCACACCTTATTTGTCCAGTCCGCTCCTATAGGAAACTTTGGTTGTTTCCATCTCTTGGCCACCATGAATAATGCTGCAATGAACATAGGGGCACACATACCTTTGTGAATACATGTTTTTATGTTTTTCGGATATATTCCCAGGAGAGGGATCTTGTTACTTAAATGAAAACAAAAACATATTAAGTCAAAAAACTTTTTAATTTGGATATGAACCACATTTGTTATTGAATGATGGGGTACATCTGCACTTGAACATAAATGGCTTTAATGTGCTATGATAGCTCCATGGCTATGTGTTGCCAAATAGTTTTAGAAATTTAATTTTTTTTGAGTGATGAAACAATTACTATTAAAATCTCTTGCTGGTTGAAAGGAAATATAGCCTTACAAATGTTAAATAGAACTTCCCAGAAAGAAGAAATATCTTCTGTTGATAAT
>NW_006293067.1:100621-105151 GCF_000327345.1 Myotis davidii | reverse complement strand
ATCGATGTTTCTCTCTCATTGATGTTTCTAACTCTCTATCCCTCTCCCTTTCTCTCTGTAAAAAAATCAATAAAATATATTTTTTTTAAAAAAAAAAGAAAGAAAGAAGAAGTCACAGGGAAAAAATCATCACAAATAACTATAAACAAATGTTCTAATGTTATGAGAAAATATAGGAAACTCTAGGAAACTCTACAAACATGTCTTAATTGCATTGTATTATCTTTCAGAAAAGTGCTCCTTGAAAGCCATTTTAAACTGACCTAAAAGGTTGTCTCACTTATGTTAGTCTCTTTTTAAATCACATAATCAAATATCTGTAAACACATGAATCCTTCATCTATTATAATTCAATTTAAGGAAACTATCAGTCAAAATTGAGATTAGACTTCTGTAAGATTTACACCATTTAAATATTTCTGATTAAACACGGAAGTGGAAAACATCCTATAGATTTACACAGAGGTTGACAATCTCTGATCCTACCTTTGATAACACTAGCAGTCATCATTTTTTTTCCAAATCAAGACGTTGAGAATTCAGCTAAGCTACTCCATGGTATTGCTGCCTGCACATCCATTTGGTTTGATCAAGCTGTTTGCAGGGAATTTAAAGTGAAATTAACCACCTCATACATATGAACCCTTTAGACAACAGCCCACACAGTCACAGAAGATGTAAGTCCCTCATAAGACTTCACCAGCAACCCTTGTAATCAAGTCTCTTCTGCTTCCAAATGCCTTCCCTTTATGTGCCACTTAAGAAGACCTCTGTAGGGCTCCCCCAAACCCCACTCTTTTGGTTTAAATTTTCAATCTGGACCCAGCTCAGGGTCCACTGATGAACCTAACAAATGCATGTGTCCCAGGTCCTCACTGTCTGCACTCTACCCTGACCTTCCCCTATGGCTCCTTGAGGCATATGACAGGTACTTCCTCCAGCAACCGTGAGAATAAACTTCTCAATTTCAATTTTATTTTATTTTTGTGTGTGGTCTGTTATTGAACCACGACTCGCCATTCGACATTCTGTGCTCCACTTAATAAGTGTTAATTTGACAGACTCATAACAAGGTGTGAATAAATACCGTGTACTCTGACTGCTTGAATGAGAAATCAATTCTAGTGCAAACTAAATAAGAAAGAATTGTTTCATGATAAAAATATTAATAAGTATGCAGTATTCAATAGAGCAATAAAAGCACCTCAATAAGTATCACAGTATTTCTAAACCTTCATGTTGCCTTTAATTTGAAAGTGTTTATTGCATGTTGGATTTCTGTTCCTGCCTTAAAGATATACACTCGCATTCATTTCTAAGGTAAAATAAATTTTCCCTTATAATACGTCCTAAAAAACAGTTGTCTCCCTCACTACCATAAAAATGTACTGCTGACTTGTGATTAAAGATGACAGATTAAACATACTCATTTATATCATGTTCCTCTAAAACTCCACTAAAGTGATTTTTTAAAGATATAAACCTGGAAGAAAAATAAAAAAAAGAAGCAAAGAAAATAAGCAGAAAAAAAAAATGTTGGAGGTTCAAGAGCAGATGCAGGGATGGTCACTAAATTAGCAGCCCTGAAAACGCTGTCTACTATATTGGCAGTTGGAAAAGTCAATGGACTGCTTGATTTATACTGCACAGGAATTTGCTGTATCAGGTATTTCAGCAGAATTCCACACTAGATGTTCTTTATCCTATTGCAGTTTTGCCAGACAGTATCTGCCAAGATTACGAATTAGGATAGGTTTGTGTCTCCAGAGTTCTAATCAACCCAAGATAAACCATAAAGTAAGAGGTAAACGTGTACTCCCGGTTCAACAACCCAAACAATCAATATGACAACAATAAAAACACAAAAATTCCTGAAAAACACCGAGGGAGACAAAGACTACTAGTATAAGGCCAAGGCAGCAGTTGAGGTAGACAGTAAGGTGACATTAAGAGGTAAAGTTGTAGAAAATTTTCAAAATTCACCCACTTTCTTCTTCTTCTTCTTCTTCTTGTTCTTCTTCTTCTTCTTCGTCTTCTTCTTCTTCTTATGCGTCTTCTTCTTCTTTTTCTTCTTCTTCTTCTTTTTTCCACTCTTTTGGAATGACTACTGAGTGTCTATGGAGTTTGCAGAAATAGCCTTGACCACTGATGCTGCAGCAGGTGGTGTCCACTGAATAAATATCAAAGTAATATAAAATCACTGGGAAGTGAGTAATAAGAGAAAAAAAAGTGCAAAGTAGCATTCTGGTATTAGATGCTCACTGTTTAACTCTAAAACCTAGGAAGGTCTGCTGTAAAGTAATGAGCTCCTTTGCTTCCGATACAACTTCTTCCTAAGAGTTAAAAGTGAAACACTTATCGTTCGGGCTACTTTGTGGGAAAGGCAGACTGGGTGGCCAGCCCAGCAGAAGTCGTTATCTAAATCTTTTTCATTTGTGCTTAGAATAGCATGAAGCGGAGAGCAGCCAGAGCTGTCACAGAAAGCAGTGTCACTCCGATAGCGAAGTGGGAGCCAAGGGCGATGCAGACAAGCACAAGGACCCATGTTTTGCCGGGTTATCTTTTATTCGTCTTAAAAACCTTTATTTAATGTAAACATTTTCATGGAAGTCTATCAAATATACCAAAAAAAAAAAAAAAAAAAAAAAAGAAAGGAAAGAAAAAAAAACGTGTGGATTAAATACTGAATTTAGCAGAAGGGGTAATAAAAATCATTTTGTGTTTCTACAAGATGGCTTTCTTGTAAGTGTTTATGACACACCATACCTCTCCCCAAATTAGCACATCATCACAATGTACTTAGAAATGTTTATGTTTTCTAGAAGTTTACAATTTTAAATATTTTAAATGATATGAGGAAGTTTCCTTCATAATTTCATGTAAGAAATTCACTGCTTTTGGACAACACTAATAAAATATCACCATCTATTATGATAAAATAAATATATAATATTTAGACACATTTTGTTGTATGCATAGTATTTTTCACTACATTTGATTTTTATGATATAAAAATAACCATTTATTAAAATAATATTTATTACATAAAATATAGAGTAATTTATTTACTTATATTTAGTAAATAAATTAAAATATATTTCTAGGATACTAAGATTTCTTGAGTGCTACAAAAGACAAAAATATATTATTATTATTTTTTGTTGTTAATCCTCACCCAAGGATATTTTTTCCATTGATTTTTAGAGACAGTGGAAGGAAGGGAGGAGTGGGAGAGAGATAGTAATTTCGAGGTGAGAGGGACACATTGATTGATTGTCTCCTGTACACATGGGGGACTACCCTGTAATCCAGATACATGCCCTTGACCAGCAATTGAATCCGCAGTGACCCTTAAGTTCATGGCTGACACTAACTACTGAGAAAACTGGCCAGGGCCGAAAATACTAGTATATTATTATGTAACTAGAGGGCCGGTGCACGGATTCATGCACATTGAAAGAAGATTAATTAGAAGAAATACTTTAGAGGCCAGGAAGGGACCACGGTAGATTGGCCAGCCTGGGAAGGACAGCAGAAAGTTGGCTCCAGGGCATGTCTGGCCTGTCTTGCTTAGAACTGATTGGCCAGACCCCAGCAGCAAGCTAACCTACTGGTCAGAGCATCTGCCCCTTGGTGCTCAGTGTGTGTCATATAGACTGGTCAAACGGTGGAACAGTCAGAGGGACAATTAGCATATTAGGCTTTTATATATATATAGACTAGAGGCCCGGTGCACAAAAATTTGTGCACTTGGGGGGGTCCCTCAGCCTGGCCTGTGCCCTCTCGCAGTCTGGGACCCTTCAGGGGATGGCCACCTCCTGGCTTAGGCCTGCTTCCTGAGGGATTGGGCCTAAGATGGCCATCAGACATCCCTCTGGCAGCCCGGCAGCCCTCGGGGGATGTCCACTTGCCAGAGGGGAGCAGGCCTAAACTGCAGTCAGACATCCTTAGCGCTGCTGAGGAGGTAGGAGAGGCTCCTACCACCACTGCTGTACTGGCAGCCATCAGCCTGGCTTGTGGCTGAGCAGAGCTCCTCCCATGTGAGAGCAACCTGACCACCAGAGGGCAGCTCCTAAATTGAGAGTCTGCCCCCTGCTGGTGAGTGTGTGTCATAGTGACCACTCATTCCCAGTCTTTCTGCTGTTAGGGTCAGTTTTCATATTACCCTTTTATTATATAGGATAGAGGCCTGGTGCATGGGTGGGGGCTGGCTGGTTTGCCCTGAAGGGTGTCCCGGATCAGGGTGGGGGTCCCGCTTGGGTGTCTGGCCAGCCTGGATGAGGGGATGATGGCTGTTTGCCAGCTGGTCACACCCCCTTCAGGGTGGGCGTCCCCACTGGGGTTCCTGGCTAGTCTGGGTGAGGTGCTGAGAGCAGTTTTCAGGCTGGTGGGTGACGGAAGCTCCCAACCGCTCCTTTTTTTCTTTTTTTTTAATTCTGGGATTTATTTACCTTCTATAATTGAAACTTTGTTGCCTTCAGTGGAGCTCAGAGCTGGCCGTGGCAGGCGGGGAGCTTGGCTTCCCCCCCC
>NW_006293067.1:97158-100551 GCF_000327345.1 Myotis davidii | reverse complement strand
TCTCTTCAGCTGCCTGACTGCCAGTCGCCATCTTGATTGGCAGTTAATTTGCATATCTTGCTGATTAGCCAATGGGTTAATTGCCATGTTTCTCTATTATTAGATAGGATAAGCAACTATAATCTCTTCTAATTCATAATTATCAATATTGAAATTATAAACTTAAACCTATGGGCATCATTAT
The DNA here is from genome assembly GCF_000327345.1 of Myotis davidii. Classification (NCBI taxonomy): domain Eukaryota; kingdom Metazoa; phylum Chordata; class Mammalia; order Chiroptera; family Vespertilionidae; genus Myotis; species Myotis davidii. The sequence goes on along the minus strand of NW_006293067.1, from coordinate 100,367 downwards.
AAATATTTCATGTGACTATTTCAGGATATTAGGTGCTTGAGATGTACTTTTTATTTATTTTAATTAGAATAGTACTTTATATTTGAAATGGTCATTTGAATGATTTAAATGTTAGAAAATGATAATTACATTTCTAATAGTATGCATAATATAAATACCTGCATACAGTGCTAAAGTAGGTTGTGATAAACGTAAAATAAAATATGCCTTTATACCATCATACAATTATTTATTAAATGACCCACAGTATTAGAAATTCCAAAATGGTCGATCACATAACTTATAATATGTACATTAAGTTAAAAACCACTTAAGGCCTAGGACACCAACTGTGTGAAAACAGAATGCTTTTATGCCAGATGCCTGTGAACACTGTCATAATTCAAAGACATATGAAACAGTTACAACCATTCCTCTGATCTCTGTAAAAAGTTCCTCTGTCTTTAGGCAAATGGTGAGAAAATAAATGGATTCCTTCAAAGCATTTTCTAATTAGCTATGTGGAAACACACATTTGTAGGCAGTGTATTACATACACATTGGTTTGAAAAAAGGAACTAATTAGTACCATGTAATATACAGCAGCATTTCTCTCATTTTCAATAACTGAAGTTTTAAGGGCCTTAAGAAATGAAGATAATCTAATTTTTAAAAATAAATAAAAAGCTCAGTTTTAATTAGAAATTGAAATAGCTTTAAGGGCTCACTAAGCAATGAATTCTAAATTCCTCTTATTTAGACAAATTTAATATGTAAGTGTGGATAATAAGTCTACTATATGATATCTTTTTTGTTCTTTTACTTTTTCAATGTAAGGAAATGTAACAGCTTTGCAAAAATGATATTAAAAGTCTTCCACTAAATATTTTTTTGACTGCAACAAAATTTGATCAATTAAAATACATCTATTTTCAACTATGTGCATGGTGTCTTTTTTTTTCCCACAAGCCTAGGAAATATTGTTGTTGTTGTTTTATTTTAACTTATTGTTGCAAGTATTATAGATGTCCCATTTGTTTGTTTGTTTGTTCTCGATTGACCTCCTCTACCCTGTACCCACCCTTCCCAGGCCTTCACCACTCTGTTGTCTGTGTCCACAGGTTTTGCACAAAATATATTATTAATACCTGATACAAGTCCTTTGTTGATCATTACCCTCCCCCCTCCACACCCCCTCAGTCCCCCTGAAATCCGTCAGTCTGTTCCATGCTTCTATGACTCTGGATCTATCATGTGATGCTTGTCTTTCTCTGACTGACTTATTTCGCTTAGCATGATACTCTCCAGGTCCCTCCATGCTGCCTCAAAGGGCAGGAGGCATTATAAAGCATGGAGAAAATATAGCATTGTTTCCATCAACAAATGCACAGAAAGGGAGCCAAATACCATGCCTTCAATTTCTAAAAGAAGCAAAGTATTAGGAATTGACCTATACAAATCCAGTCTCACTTCTCATTAAAGAAGCAACACCCTCCACACATTCACATACACTGATTGGATTGAATCTGAAACCCAAATGTTTAAATAGCTTGCCAAAGTCACATCACTACTTTGCATTACAATAGAATTTGGATGAACCTAGGTTTCTCAAACTGCAAAAGCACATTCTTACTATGACTGCTAGATTGCCACTTCTTAGTACCTTGAATTACTATAACAAGTAAATATATATACTCTAGTAAAAGAGATAAAACATACATCTATGAAATAGAACATGCTAGCAGTTCAGATCCAGGTATCATTGACATAGGTGTGCACATGTGTGTGTGTGTTTTTCTATTACTAATATATATATATTAACTGTCAGAAAACAAAGTTAAAATTAGCTTGCATGACCTACTATCATCAGACATGATAAAGAAAATTGTAGATATTTGAAAGTTTACAAAAGGTTAATTGAAATAATGAAATTATAATTAGCCATAAGCAATTTAAGACTAGAAGGAATTATACAAGCTATAGAATTGAAATATAGTGTGAGCTTTGAAGTATGTGTTGGCATAATTATGTAGAAAATTTTCTCCTGTGTGATGAACAGAAAGAATAACATAGAATCCATTCAAAGGCAATGATTTTTCTTCACTAGTATGATACCTTAAGGATTAAAGAATCAGGAGAAAATCATCTAATAACCTACATGTGGAGATATCAAGTTAAGGTTTTAATGCCATTTAGGTGACTAACATAAAAAACAACAACTCTGCACTGTAGGTAGTGAACATAATTACAGAGCATAGCTAAGAGAATATGATTTTGGAAAATTTAGTTTTCTCTGAAGAACTTCTAATATTTTGTATTGTTTTGTTTTGTGTGTGTGTGAGAGAGAGAGAGAATTATTTACACATGGATTATTTTTCTTATTCAATCTCTTCAGTACATATCAAAATACAATTACCAACAAATAAAGTAAGATTAAATTAAAGTGCAACTGGAGCAGAATCATTTCTAGTGACTAATTATACATATAACACCATGCAAAGCAAGGACTAAGGCTCTGAACTGAATAAGGATTGAAAAATACAATAAAATACTTTATTTGAAATGGAGATCCAGCCGAAGCTATGAAACAGCTTCTCAAATATTTTACAGCTTTCAATGAGAAATATATAGAAAAAAATAATTTGTGCACCAACTTTTAATAAAATCTAATTAAATACTATGTATTGAAATAATGAAAACACTATGTGACTAAACATTTTCAGATTTCTATCTCTTACCTCATTAGGAAATAACAATCAATTCCTTTTATGTCCCTAAATATTGTATTTGTCAATCTTGCAGAAATGACATTTTTAGCATAAGTAGGTCAATATACTCTGAATATAGTTTATTGATATTCTTTGATTAATTTTTAATATTAAATTATTTCTACAAATTTCATCATCATTAACACAACAGATTAACTTTGCACCTCCTTCCCCTGCTCTAGGTAAAGCTGAATTTTTTCCTTCCTTATTGACTGCATTGCATTTTATTTAGACCTGGTTTAGTAGCTATCACATTTTATTACAAGGTTTTAAACGTTCTAATACAGTGGTTCTCAACCTTCCTAATGCTGCGACCCTTTAATACAGTTACTATGGTTGTGTTGACCCCCAACCATAAAATTATTTTTGTTGCTACTTCATAACTGTAATTTTGCTGCTGTTATGAATCATAATGTAAATATCTGATATGCAGGATGTATTTTCATTGTTACAAATTGAACG
>NW_006293067.1:81884-95674 GCF_000327345.1 Myotis davidii | reverse complement strand
TCATTATGCCTAGAAAGTTCTGAAAAGAGCCCTCCTGTGCCCCACCCTTCCCCCAGCCCACAGAGTTGTCCCTGAGACGGGAAATGTCATCCAAGCTCAACCATTGGCATCCCTCCCTGATCCTTCTAATGCAGTGGTTCTCAACCTTTTGGCCCTTTAAATATAGTTCCTCATGTTGTGGTGACCCCCAACCATAAAATTATTTTCATTTCCACTTCATAACTGTAATTTTGCTACTGTTTTGAATCATATAAATATCTGATATACAGGATGTATTTTCAATGTTACAAATTGAACATAATTAAAGCATAGTGATTAATCATAAAAAAATATGTAATTATATATGTGTTTTCTGATGGTCTTAGGCGACCCCTGTGAAAGGGTCGCTTGACCCCCAAAGGGGTCGAGGCCCACAGGTTGAGAACCATTGTTCTAATAACTTGTTTGTAAATTTTCTGAGATCAAGACTAAGTGAATTATTTTCATCAGTTATCTTATTAATGAGAAACATGCCTACATTATCAGGTGTATGGTACTCAGAGTAATTAAAATAATTGCATTTATTTTAACCTCATCAATTTACTGGATTATGCCTGGACATGATTCTAAATATAAACATTATTTCTGCTCAACCATTTATGAACCCAATATACTTATTTATAAATAAGGGTTGTAACTGTAAAATAAAATGCAACAACAAAAAACTTAATTGCACACAGTATACACACACACACACTAATCATATATTCTCTGACTTTATTCATGCAGTTGTCTTTAACTAGAATGCCTTCCTCTATTACTAGATGGCAAAATTCCACCATCAAGATCCCATAAAAATCAATGAAACTTGAAACTCACTGTGGCCATTCTTATGCATATTCTTCCTCCCCACCATTTTTTCAGTAATATATCCTAGGATCTCAAAAATAGTATCATTTAAAATTTGATTATTATTTAAATTTTCAAAAAAAAACTTAGTATTTTTCTTCCTTTCTTTTTCTAACTACAACCTATGTTTATATATTTACTAGAGGCCCGGTGCACAAAAATTTGTGCACTCAGGGGTTTCCTTCCGCCTGGCCTGTGCCTTCTCACTGTCTGGGATCCCTTGGGAATGACCACCTGCTGGTTTAGGCCCTCTCCCTGGGGAATTGGGCCTAAGCTGGCAGTCAGATATCACTCTGGCAGCCGGGAGCCCTCAGGGGATGTTCACTTGCCAGCAGGGAGCAGACCTAAGCTGCAGTCGGACATTCTTAGCACTGCTGAGGAAGCAAGAGAGGCTCCTACCACCACCGCTGTACTGGCAGCCGTCAGCCTGGCTTGTGGCTGAGCAAAGCTCCCGCAGTGGGAGCGCACTGACCACCGGGGGCAGTTCCTGCATTGAGCGTCTGTCCCCTGGTGGTCAGTGTGTGTCATAGTGACCAGTCATTCCTAGTCTTTCTGCTGTTAAGGTCAGTTTGCATATTACCCTTTTATTATATAGGATAGAGGCCTGGTACATGGGTGGGGGCTGGCTGGTTTGCCCTGAAGTGTGTCCCGGATCAGGGTGAGGGTCCCACTGGGGTGCCTGGCCAGCCTGGGTGAGGGGCTGATGGCTGTTTTCAGGCTTGCCATACCCCCCTTAGGGTGGGGGGGGGTCCCCACTGTGGTGCCTGGCCAGTCTGAGTGAGGAACTGGGTGCCATTTGAAGGCTGGCCAAGCCTCCCGGCGATGGAAGCTCTCAGCCTCTCTTTTTTTTCTTTTTTTTATCTTCTTTTATTCTGGGATTTATTTACCTTCTATAATTGAAACTTTGTCGCCTTCAGTGGAGCTCAGAGCCAGCCGGGAAGTTTGGCTTCCTCCATCACTGGAGCAACCAAGCCTCCTATTCGCTTCAGCTCCATGGCTGCCGGCTGCCATCTTGGTTGAGTTAATTTGCATATAGTCACTCTGATTGGCTGGTGGGCATGGCTTAAGGCATAGCAAAGGTATGGTCAATTTGCATGTTTGTCTTTTATTAGATTAGATGACAGATCTTGTTGCTTACCTGTTAATCAAATATGTAATAGACCTATCATAGGATATATCATAGTAAAATAGTGGGAAAATTTTTTAATTAAAAATGTAAAATAGTAGCTAGTCATCTTTTAAAAATCTACTCACCTGCCCAGCTAGTGTGGCTATGTGGTTGAGCATGAACCAAGAGGTTAGGGTTTGATTCCCATATCCAGGTTGTTGGCTCAATCCCCAGTGGAGGTGTGCAGGAGGCAGCCAATTGATCATTCTCTCTCATCATTGATGTTTCTATCTCTATCTCCCTCTCCCTTCCTCTCTCTGAAATCAATAAAACATATTTTTTTAAAATCTACTCACCTTTCCATGTATTATAACTACTTATTAGAGTGTCTTCTCTAAATTAAATTGATTTCAGAGAGGAAGGAAGAGGGAGAGAAAGAAACATCAAGACATCAATGAGCCCTAGCCGATCTAGCTCAGTGTATAGAGTGTTGGCCTGTGGACTGAAGGGTCCCAGGTTCAATTCTGGTCAAGGGCACATGCCTGGGTTTCTATCTTTCTTGCCCTCTCCCTTCCTTGCTGAAATCAATAAAAATATTTTTTAAAAGGAAAAGAAACATCAATGATGAGAGAGAATCTCAATCAGCTGCCTCCTGCACGCTCCTGACTGTAGATGGAGCCCACAAGCCGGACATGTGCCTTGACCAGGAATTGAACCATGACATCTTGGTTCATAGGTCACTGCTCAACCACTGGACCACACCAGCTGAGATCAAATAGTTTTCTAACTTTTCTCTACATCCCTTTGTGGCCTAAATAAGTGACTTAAAGAAATTATATGAAATTAACATTTTAGTGTTCATAAAATTCTATTGGAACAGAGTCATGTAAGGATGGACAGCCACTTTAGAAGACAGTTTGGAAGTTTCTTATAAAACTAAGGAAACTTTCTCTGACTGACTTATCTCACTTAGCATAATGCTCTCCAGGTTCATCCATGCTGCTGCAAATGGTAGGAGTTCTTTCCTTTTTACAGCAGCATAGTCATCCATTGTGTAGATGTACCAGTTTTTTAATCCACTCATCTGCTGATCTCACTCATTTGTGGAATATACTGAACAACATATACTGATGAACAAAAACATATCCAGAGACAAAGAAGCATTGATCAGACCATCAAACCTTAGAGGGAAAGTAGGGGATGGTGGGGGGGTAAGGAGGAGAGATCAACCAAAGGACTTGTATGCATGCATATAAACATAACCAATGGACACAGACTTCAGGGGGGTGAGAGCATGAGTGGGGGGGGTTCAGGGGAGCAAAGGGGGGATAAGGACACATATGTAATACTTAATCAATAAATAAAAAAAATAAATAAAAAATCTAGGAAGACTTATCATACAATCCAGAAATCACACTCCTTGGTATTGACTAAAAGGAATTGAAAACATGTCCACACAAAAACCTGAACACAGATGTTCATAGCAGCTTTACTCATAATTGCCAAAACACAGAAGCAACTAAGATATCCTTCAGTAAATGAATAGGTCAACTGTGGTACACCCAGAGAGGCCACAAAAAGTCATGGAATAAACTTAAATGTATATTGCTAAGTGAAAAAAGCCAAACTGAGAAGGCTACATGCTGTATAATTCCAACTATTTGACATTCTGGAAATGGTAGAACTAGGGAGATAATAAAAACATCCATACCTTTCAGGAATTACAGAGGAGGGAGGGATCAATAAGTGAAGCACACGAAAATTTTAAGGCTGTGAAATCATCTATATATATAAAAGCCTAAGTGACCGTTATGACCGAATATATATATATATAAAAGCCTAAGTGACCATTATGACCAAATGACCAGAATGACCGGAACGACCAGTCAACCAGTCGCTATGACTCTCACTGACCACGAAGGGGAAGATGTTCAACAAAGGAGCTTCCCCCTGATGGTCAGTGCACTCCCACAGCCAACCTCCCATGGTCAGCCAACCTTCCGTGGCCCTCCCCACTGCCAGCTACTCCCCAGATAGACCCCGATCAGGGGGCCAGCCAGCCAACCTCCCGGGGTCCCTCTCCCCAGTTGTCTGGCCCCCCAGTAGGCCTCAATTGCTGGCCAGGCTGAGGAACCCCACCTGTGCATGAATTTGTGCACCAGGCCTCTATTTCTATATAATAATACAATACTGCATATACGTCACTATATATGTGTAAGAACTCATATAATTTACATCACCAAGAGTATCAATGTAGGTTAGTCCATTATAAAAAAAAAAAAAAGGTACCACTGTGGCATAGGATGTCAATAACAGGAGATATTGTGCATGTGTGGGAAAAGGGGATGTATGGGAGCTCTCTATACCTTCTACTCAATTTTTCTGTTACCTAAAACTTATTTTAAAATGATAGCTTATTAGTAATTTTTAAAATGTGACAGATGGCAAAGCCTGCAAAGTTGATAATGTGTATTGTTTGGTACATTAAGAAAAACAATGTTCACTAATACCTGATTTAGAACAGCATATACAGGGTAGGGCAAAAGTAGGTTTACAGTTGTGAGTACATGAAACAGATACTTTATTCATATATTATTAATGCTATTTATTGTATTATTTGCCATATAAATAACTGTAAACCTATTTTTGCCCCACCTTGTATATTCTTTCTAAACCAAGGGTTTCATTATGGCATACCCTGTTTAAAATCCTATGCTTATACTGATTATTTTCAAGACTATTTCCCACAACAGATGTTTCTCTTGTTCAGCAATGCCGTTGGCCATGACACTTGCTATTCTCATAACCCCCATTTTATTCTTGCATGGCATTCTTAAACTTCATATGTAAATACCACTTCTTCTAAAAGGACTTTCATGACATTCTTCCCACAAATGTACTTTTGTCTAAGTTAAACACAAAAATATAATCTCTTAAACCTTAATTTTTATTTTATGGTACTAAGTCAATTAAAAGCATATCATTTATTTTGATTATTTGTTCAAAGCTTGAAAAAATTTACTATAGCATAAACTCTATGTAGTAAAGGAACTATTATAAAACTAAATATTATTCTAGTAAAATATCTCATATATAATAGGCAAAATATAATTATTTTTGAATAAACAAATTAGCTTCCTGAAAGTAAATGCCGATAAATTTGACCCCTGACTTCTGTCCTGATGTGGTCTCTTAGATCCCTTGGTCACTTAATTTAATATAGTCCCCATGCCTCTTTTCCATACTTTTTATTCTTTTATTTTTGTTCCTTACTCTACTGGATGCACCTTCTATAAATGAACATATTTAATAATCATCAGATCTTTGCCAATAGTCTGACATATACTAGGCTCTCAATAAATCTTCACTGAATAATTAAATCCATTTTAATTTCTCTGCCTACTCTCTCTAACTCTGAAAAATGCATTATATGTATTTTGTCCTTCACAGAGCTAACACAGTGCTAAAAATTTAAATAAATGTTCAATAAGTACTTGTCAGTCATTAAAAAATAGTTTTTATGTTTCTGTTCATCTCAAATTAAGGCATTTCCAAACTTTCTAGTCAGAAAAATATTTTCATAGGGTAATACAACCATTCTTGCATTTTTTTAGTATTAAAATCTTCACCTCTTTTAGCTGTCTATGCAATACTTTTCTTCTTAAAAAAATTTTAATGATTCCTGCCTTCCTTCTGAGATTCTGCACTCTGTTCCATCCTTCCATGTCTCTGGATCTACTCTGTTCATCAGTTTATTTTATTACCTAGATTTTGCATATGAGTGAGATCATGTGTTCCACTTATTTTGCATCCATTGGTTGATTCTTATATGTGTACTGACCGGGTATTGAGTCTGAAACCTTGTTGTATCAGGACAGTTCTCTAAGCAACTGAACTACCTGTCCAGGGCTTCTCCTTTTTTTAATTGCCCTACTCAATTCAGGATTATCAAACCTCATAAAATATTTGTCTGCATAATGACTCTAAACCTTAGTATATCATGCTTGCTTTATTAACATCTCCTAAACTGTTTTACTGATTACAATAATTCTTGTACATATCAACCAATCTAATATCATAGGACAAATATTGCCCAAGCAAAAAATATTAAATTTCTATTGTCTAAAAATTACCTAAATTAAAAGACATCCACAAATTGACTTTACATGTGATCTACAGCTTGATAGAATTATTCATATACTTTATCCTCTGGATCTAATAAACTCATTTTTAAAATCATAAATACCATTTTATCTTACAAAACCCTTGTATTTTCTCAATTTCTGCTCTTCTTGATGGTTTCCAAATATAAAATTAAAATATTTTATTCCAGTTAACATTCTTATTCATGTCCTTCAGACATAGTGCATTTATTTTACAGGCTTTCTAGTAACAATTTAACCCAAAATTATTTTGCCCCTGCCAAATATACCTTGTTTCAATCGATTTTTTTCTTTCAGAATCCATTTGAAGTTTAAGAGCTCATGATTCCATAGGAAAGGCAAAGCTTTCATCAATTACCAAGCAATAGAGATGAAAAGTGATAGATAAGTGGCAAGAGCTTTAGAGCAGTAAGTGCTTAGGGATTTTAAAAAGTCGGTACTAAAATTTGCTGCTTTGTGCTTAAGCCTTTGTCATTCGCAAAGATTTTTAAGTATTTTAATGACAGGTGAGAAATTAAGCAAATTACCATTATGTGCCCAAATATAAAGATTTCATTGATCCAATAAATTAAAAAATAAAATAATTATTCTACCCACCTATCACATAGAAACAATTTTTTTTAAATGGAGAGTAACTGAAAAAATTATCTCTGAAATCATTATACAAAAATATTAAATTAATACGAAAAGAATAATAATATAAAATATCAAAAAGTAACTTTAAATAGAATTGTCTTGTTTTGACAGAAACCATTGTAGCAAAGAGCTTTCCTTAGAGAAATCTAATAGGCAGTTAGACAGACAAGAGCAGTTGTAGGAACAAAAGGTCACCCACGTGAGAAGCCTTGGGTGTCTAGCAAAAGGCAAAACTAGGATGGGACCTCCCCCACCAGGGTGACATTTTCATCCCTAGCATATTGCTGGTCATACAGTTTAAACATCCTGACCTTTTTGATATTGATGGTCAGGCAGTTCAGACCTTCCCCTGACCATTCCTCCCCTGGCATGTCACCAGTCATGTGGTAGACCCCGTAGTGGAGGAAGAAGGGAGGCCAGAGAAGAGCTTCATATGTTTCCCTTACAAGACCGTGCACAGCCTCTCCCTTAAGTATTAAACCCTCAAGACAGTGAGGTTCTGGCCCGAATCAAATAATCTCAAGAACAAAGCCTCCGATCTGTTGACCACAGAGACGGAGCTTTAGTCAAGCTAGAGATAACAATTGTGTTTCCGTTTCAGGACCAGTAAAGCATCAAGGCCAGGGGGGTCAAGGCCACGGCTGACATCAAGACCAGCTGTAGTGACTAATGACCCCCTCCTCTGGCTCAGGATCCTGAAAGCAGACCAGTATCCTGAAAGGACACACTTGAAAACTGATGAGTATTCTATTGAGATCCTCCCCTGAGACCTCCCATAAAATCCCCACTTTTAGGAAACAGATAAAATCTTAAAACAAAGGACTCAGTGTGGCTCTCTCTCTCTGGAGCATGCCTGAGCCTTTCCCTCTCTGCTTCCCCCAGGCCAGTTTCCTTTGCTTCTCTCTCTCCCTTCTTTTGCCTGAGTACCTTATTTCTTGAGTCTAGGCAGCCCAACTGGCTCACTTCTTCCACGGCTTACTTCTCCTACCCCCTTGACTTTCTAAACAAACTTTCACTTGTATTTGAGCTCCTGGGCTCTGAATTCCTTTCTTAGCTGAACTGAAGAACCAAGGTCTAGCATCTGGTGCTGTTCCCAGTTAGCACAACCACCCAATTTCCTACCACATTCTCATTTCATAAGATAAAGTGAGTAATCATCAGATAAACTTAAAAATATTCAAAATAATTCATACAACAGAGAAAATAAATAAAACGCATTTTATCATGAATCAAAAACTTTGATATATTCATTCAGAGGATCAAATGAAAAGGACATGTTTGACTTTTAAAGCAAAACCATTATTCAGAGGAATACTCAAGTCAAACAATCATCTTTGTATTTTGAGTGAACAAAGTTAATAATGAGATACAGAAATTGGAAACTTACATAAAAACAAATCTCATATTTTATATATTGCTCTACAACAAAGTGTTCGCCATTTCTAAAATAGTGTGTCAAATATTTTGAAAGCCTAAAAACTCAGAGGAATTTCTCTGACAGAAGAGATAAAAGTTGATAAGAAAATATCGGCTTGTTTCCGGGTGATGACCATCTGTCTTTTTCCTGATACCTCCTTTGTCTGCAACATAGCCTTTCATCACCCTTTCTCTTGGTAGAAGAAATAAAACCAACTTGAGTAAAAAATATTAGATATCACATTTAAAAATATATAGCCATTGCAGCATTATATTCATGTAAGTGGATGAAAATATTACTGAAGAAAGCCTTTTAATAGTTACTCCTATTGACTCATATTAACAAATATTTGCTAATCTTTATAAACACACTATATTTTACACTCTTTGCCTATAATATCCCCTTCATTTAAAATGTCAAAACCTATCACTTCTGATAAACTGTGTGATGAATATCCTTAAGGGTTCAGTTTATTTAAGAAGTACTTATAAATCAAATTATAGTATATCTTCCTTAAAATATTTTATACGTTTTTATTGATTTCAGAGAAAGGAAGGGAGAGGAAGAGAGAAATTAAAAACATCAATGAGAGAGAATCATCAATCAGCTACCTCCTGCATGTCTCCTACTGGGGATTGAGCCTGCAACCCAGGCATGTGCCCTGACTGGGAATCAAACCATGACCTCCTGGTTCATAAGACAACGCTCAACCACTGAACAACACTGGCTGGGCTGAGTAATTTTTATTTGGGTGAAATTAAATCCTTGTGTTTCCAAAGCCCCATTTTCCTCAGTCCAGTCATAGAAGTGTAGCTGGAGTTTCAGTAAAGCTAAAAGCAAAGCCATGCCCAGAGTTTGTGTTCCATGCAGGAGCAGAGTCCAGTACTGCATTAGGCTAGCTGCAGCCCATTAGTTCATTGTGTGTGTGTGTGCGGGGGGGTGGGGGGGGGGTCTGCATGGCCGTGGGCAGTGTGGGTGAATGCAAGGAAGCAGGAGCAAAAGAACCCCACAAGCCCAGAGTCACATGTCTCCCAGGAGAGTTTAGAGCACACAAGAGTGAACCGCTTTGTTTAGGAGGTTAGGTGTTCCAAATTTTCACAGGCCTGCAGCGGCCATGCCCATTCTTGCTAACACCTTTGTCCCCAGGTGTGATTTACAGCAAGCACCTTCACTAGTCTCCCCAACTTTACTGGGTATGAATCTATTTTCCCCCTGTCCAGTGACCTTCCCCCAGTGTTTTGTAAGGTACATGCCTATAATGTCTGGCCTTCCCTTTGCTCCTTTCCTATTATTTTGTCTTTTTTTAAAAATGTTTTTGTTGATTTCAGAGAGAGGAAGGGAGGGAAACAGTGAGAGAGAGAGAGAGAGTCACATGCCTTTCTTTCCTGAGAGAGAGAGAGAGAGAGAGAGAGAGAGAGAGAGAGAGAGAGATCTTTTCCTCTCTCTAAAAATCAATAAAAACTATTTTTAAAAAAGAAGCAAGTACAGAGAATCATTGATCAGACCATCAAGCCTCAGATGGAAGGCAGGGGAGGGTGGGGGAAGGGGGAGAGATCAACCAAAGGACTTATATGCATGCATATAAGCCTAACCAATGGACACAGACACAGGGCATGGGGAGGGGGGGGCAATGAGGGGATAAGGACACCTACGTAATACCTTAATCAATGAAGAAAAATAAATATAAAAATGCATGAAATTCATGCACCGGGCCTCTAGTATCAGTATAATAATAAGATTTGAAAATAAAACTATCATGCTGATATAAGAAATAACTAACAGTAAAAAGCATAGCTACCAATCAAAGTCCAGAGAGGAATATTAAAAAGAAAGAAGAAAGAAAGGAAGGAAGGAAGGAAGGAAGGAAGGAAGGAAGGAAGGAAGGAAGGAAGGAAGAAAAAGAAAGAAAGAAAGAAAGAAAGAAAGAAAGAAAGAAAGAAAGAAAGAAAGAAAGAAAGAAAGAAAGAACCTGTGAATGGAACAAGATCTTATTAAGAATAAATCGGGGCGGCCCCTCGGTGGGTGGCGGCGGTGGCCTGAGCGGTTCCTCCGGGCCCTGTTAATGTAGGGGCCCGGCCCGGCCCGGGTAGGATGGCGCCCTACGGTGGGGACCGGCCCTGTCGGAGGTACCCGAGTCCGCTGCAGCGCTGAGGCGCCAGTTTTCGGAGAGGCCCGACTTCGACTCCTGTGGCCAGCTGGTGGAGGCGATAGACGAGTATCAGATATTAGCAAGACATCTACAGAAAGAGGCCCAAGCTCAACACAATAATTCTGAATTCACAGATGATCTAAAGAAAACTATGGGCAAAATTGCAACATGCTTGGAATTACGAAGTGCAGCTTTACAGTCCACACAGTCCCACGAAGAATTTAAACTGGAGGACCTGAAGCAGCTAGAACCGATCCTAAAGAATTCCCATAATAAAGATTCACCTTACCTAAAATAAAGAATTCCCCTTTGACGTGCAGCCTGTCCCCTTAAGAAGAATTTTAGCACCTGGTGAAGAAGAGAATTTGGAATTTGAAGAAGATGAAGAAGAGGGTGGTGCTGGATTGGGTCTCCTGATTCCTTTCCTGCTAGAGTTCCCGGTACTTTATTACCAAGGTTGCCGTCAGAACCAAGAATGACTTACTGTCAGAATCGAGAAGATCCGTCTGAAAGATGCTGGGCAATGCACTGATCACAGTCAGTGTAAAGGATCTGAAGGGCACAATTTAACTCCTGTGCAAGAGACCCCTGGGACTTCAAGAAAAGAAGATACAGCCCTAACCGTTTTTGGCTCAGTGGATAGAGCATCAGCCTTCGGACCGAAAGGTCCCTGGTTCGATTCCAGTCAAGGGCATGTACCTTGGTTGCGAGCACATCCCCAGGAGGGGGTGTGCAGGAGGCAGCTGGTTGATGTTTCTAACTCTCTATCCCTCTCCCTTCCTCTCTGTTAAAAAATAAAAAATAAATATGGTTTTTTTTAAAAAAAAAAAGAAAGAAAAGAAGATACATATGTTCCTTTTAATGTGGACATTGAGCTCCAGAAGCATGTTGAAAAATTAACCATGTTGAAGCATGGTTGAAAAATTTCTTCTTTGAATTCAAACACTACAAGCCCAAAAAAAGTTTTATCAGTACCAAGTGTATCGCTTTCATGAAGATGGATGAAATTAAACCTGGGCCCATTGTAGTAGAACTATACATGAAACCCACTGATTTTAAAAGAAAGAACTTGCAATTATTGACCAAGAAACCACTTTATCTTCATCTACATCAAACTTCGCACAAGGAATGACCCTGACATGAATAACCTGGAACTTCTGTGAATTTTATCATTCACTAGAAACATCGTAGCTCTTTGTAGAATCCTCTCCCTTTCAGCAGGCAGGAAGCAGGCTGTGTCAGGCCAGTGGGCCCAAGGGAGTCGACTGCAAAGCTGTAGCACAGAACCCATGTCCAGCACGTCACTGACATGTAAGAGTCCTTTGGATACAGGCTTATTGTAGGTTTTGAAACATGTTTTTACTTTTCTATTGATTGTGCAGTTAATATTCTCTTTCCTAATTGACCACTATTGCCCTGCTTCCTGGGACAACACTGTTGTGGGTGGGATGTGCTCATCTTCAACCTTATTACAGCGATAAGAATGTACTAGAGTTTACAAACCTGTTCCCTTCTGCTCCACTATGCTCTTTTGGCTTTTTGAATTAATGTCAAACTTTGGGCTGATGTGGGTAGGATAGTATGAAACTGCTTTGGAGAGTTTGGACCAGTTATGCTGTCCGAGAAGTAAATTTCTAGGCTGCTTCTCGAAGGTGGCCTAAGTTCACCCGATTTCATCTTTTTCCTGCTCAGAGTGTACCTTGGCCAGATCGGGGGTGTTCCCAGGTTGTAGCTGTGATTTTTCCAGATGTCAAGATTGTTTCTGAAAGTGAGCATATTTTTAGTCACGTTGATTTGCTGTTCTTCTACATCACATTGTTATTCTTTCTGATAGTGATTCTAGGGTTAACGCGGAACCATCTCAGAATAATTACCAATTTTTAGATGGGTTAATAATGTCTTCTAAGACATGTAATCTAAACATAATTTGAGTCAGATGCTAACTAGATACTGCAGGAATAACTGCTGTTTTCTGACAATTGATTGTGAAACCTGGAAACTTGCATACCTCTTATAGCGATGATTACACGAGATTTGGAGATACTCTGTTTTGTTTTTTTGTTTTTGTTTTTGTTTTTAGGTAGATAGGCTTTCCATTTATTTCCTGTTTAGATATATCACCATTCATCCATATGGAAATATGCAGGTCATTAGCTTGTTATAATTTGACTATTTACATAATTTTTTACTTAATGGGGCATAAATAAAACTTTCATGCTATCCAGGAGGCACCTATTTGATACACAGAACATTAAATCTGGGGTGGGCTTTCTGTGGATTAGATGTAGAGCCCACATAGTAAATATCACTACTTTCAATGACCAGTGCTAGCGCGAGGGGAATGGTGCAGTGCTTGGCCCGTTTTTAAACTAGTGTAATATCCTGTCATACTGTTCAGTATGTTTGCTTTTTAAAATAAGTAACCACAATTAAGTTGTGCTAGCCCTTGCACTTCAAGAGATCTAGTCTTTCAGTTGCCTGTTGGGTCAATTCCATTTACTGAGATGGATGTCAGAAAATTTAGGGCCTGAAAGAATTCTCAGCCAGATTTAGACTGGTCTCTCATCTGGATTAGATTAATTTCAAAATGGTTCCGTCCACAATAGCTGGAGGGGATGAGGAATTGCCTTAAATAACTTTGTTGTTCACTAAACTCCTAGACTGTGAGTTGTCAGCTCCCCATACTGTAAGCTCCTCAAGGGGAAAGAACCACACTTTCTCCATGTCATGTAAACTGAGGTGCAGGACAGCATTCTGTACCCTGAAGTAATTATGATAACTTATTTCCTTTTGTTTGATGTCACTGACAAGACCTAAAAAATTCTCCCTCAAAAAAAACCTACTATTAAAATGTAGCAAAACTGAAAAAAAAAGGAGAAATCTCATTCTACATTATCTCCTATTTTCGTTTTGTTTTATTTTTGCTTTGTGGAAATCTAGAACTAGGAATACAAACAAATAAAAACCAAAAATATACAACAAAATACATTGAGCTCCATAAAAATAAAGCAAAAATTAGTATATTTATTGAATCAAATCCATGATAGTTAAATTCAGTTAATTATGTTATCACAAGTTTATTGATTTGTATTAATTGTAATAGACTGTGTACACTTTTGTTTAATGGCTTTAAACATTTAGTGAATCAACAATCTTAGGCATGATTATAATGAACTCCTTAGACAATTTAACATTTTTCAAATATATTTAAATACTGGAGAAACTTATGTTTTTTTATCATGCATGAGGTATACAAATATTTAAAGAATGATCTATTGTCTTATTTAAAGAAGTTTATTTTTTCATTTGACAAATCGATGTTTTCTTTCTACCTAAGCCAGCTCCCCCTTTTTTCCTCTGAGCTAAGTATTTCTTACCCAGTTCACCAAAATCTTTTCTAAATACTCCCAGAAACAGAAAAACACTCTT
>NW_006293067.1:45845-81847 GCF_000327345.1 Myotis davidii | reverse complement strand
CTCAATGCCTTGATGACACATTATTTTATACCACTGGTTTATGTCAGCTATCACACTAAATTACAGCGGTGTCATTTACTTATTATTTATCTATTTATCTATCCATCTATCTATCTATCTATCTATCTATCTATCTATCTATCTATCTCTCCGCTTATTATTTTTTATCCACACCCAAGGATGTGTTTATTCATTTTAGAGACAATGGGAGGCAGAGAAAGAAAGAGAGACATTGATGTGTGAGGGAAACATCAATCTTTTGCCTCCCATATGTTCCCCAACGGGGGATTAAACCTACAATCTAGGAATGTGCCCTGACCAGGAACTGAATCTGCAATCTTTTTTTTTTTTTTAAATATATTTTATTGATTTTTTACAGAGAGGAAGGGAGAGAGATAGAGAGTTAGAAACATCGATGAGATAGAGACATCGATCAGCTGCCTCCTGCACATCTCCTACTGGGGATGTGCCCGCAACCCAGGTACATGCCCTTGACCGGAATCGAACCTGGGACCTTTCAGTTCGCAGGCCGATGCTCTATCCACTGAGCCAAACCGGTTTCGGCTGCAATCTTTTTTTTTATTTTTTGTTGTATGGGATGATGTTCCAACCAACTGGATCACCCAGCCAGGACTGAATCATTGCTTTTAATCTCCTCATAAATCAGGCAACATCTTTAAATCAAAAGTGTTATATTCTTATCATAATTAGAAATTATTAGAAAATGCCTAACTCATAAGAGGTGTCCTATAAATATTAATTAAAAGAATGTTTAAAGTGCTTTAATATATTAATAGTTCTGTTGAATTCTTTCAGGTTATTACTCAAACACAAAACCATTTCAGCTTGAAAATAAAGAAATGCAATATATTTATTAATAGACATTTTTGGAACCTAAAAGCTAAAACAAGACAAATAAAATAGGCCTAAAAAATGACAATCAATTGTACTGTGACATATAAGTTACTTATTAAATAACTTTGTTCAAAAGATCACTGTAGATCATCTAAAATTAGGACAACTTCTAGTTTTTGTCTCTCATATATTTTCATATATTTTCAATATATTGTATCTGATGAATGACCCACATTCCAGATAAATCAAAACTACAAAATAGGGGTTGAAACTATCATATCCTTATTCATAGATGATAATTTTTCCATAACAAATAACCACTTTTGATGTAATTATGATAACTGATTTCCTTTGTCATAGATGATCTAGGGCAGATGTGAATAAAAGCAAAAAGTTGTGGTAATAACTATCACTGCATAGTCTAATTAGTGATGTCATGAATGGCCTCTGTGTAAAAGAGGCTACCAAGGGTCTTTGCAGTAACAACATATATTCTCAGAATGTTATTGAATAGTTGCTTTATAAATATATCTTACTAGAGGCCCAGTACACAGATTTCCTGTACTGGGGGGGGGGTTCCCTCAGCCCAGCCTATGCCCTCTCACAGTCCGGAAGCCCTTGGGGGATGTCTGACTAATGGCTTAGGCCTGCTCCCCAGGGCCTAAGCTGGCAGTCGAACATCCTTAGCGCTGCAGCAGAGGCGAAAAAAGGCTCCTGCCACCACTGCTGCGCTCGTCAGCCGTGAGCCTGGCTCAGGGCTTCTGGCTGAGTGGTGCTCCCCCTGTGAGAGCACACTGACCACTAGGAGCAGCTCCTACATTGAGCATCTGCCCCCTGGTGATCAATGCGCCTCATAGCAACCAGTCGTTCTGTCGTTTGACAGATTTGCATATTAGCCTTTTAATATATAGGATAAAGTAGACTGTAATTTTTATGTTGTATACATTCACCCTTCATTGAGTTCTAATCATTAATATAACATAGATGCACAAATAGAGCACAGAGATTCATATTTCTGTTACTATAACAGTTTAATGGCAAATTCACCCAAGTGATTTATTTCAATACTAGAGGCCCGTTGCATGAAGAGATTCATGCAATAGGCCTTCCCTTCCCATGGCTCCCAGCACTGGTTTTCCTCCGGCACCCGGGACGCAGACCTTCGCTCCGGCCGGAGCCTTCAGTCTTCGTGGCTCCAGACAGAGCCTTCAGTCTTCGCTCTGCTGCTTTGCCCCTACATATGCAAATTAACCGCCATCTTTGTTGGGTTAATTTGCATGCTCTCCTGATTGGCTGGTGAGTATAGTGAAGGGATGGTTAATTTACATATTTGTCTATTATTACGCAAGATATAGCCAATCAAAGTATTCTTATAAAAATTCTATTTAACCACACAATATAATATAAAACAAACTATCAATTAAAATAATTATAAATTAAAATTTATATTATTCAGGTATTGTATTATCACAAGAATACATTTAAAATTTTGCATTATGCTTTTTGCCCTCTAAATGCTTTTTTATAATGATTTTTGTTTTATGTATAATGAATAAATTTAGCACACGGTGTGTGTGTGTGTGCAACTAATGAGATAGACATTTGAGAACTGAAATGAAAATATTTTTGTTTACCATAGCTGATATGTTTTATCATTTTTGAAACTACATTACAAATCTCTCTTTACAGAAAATAAATACCTACAATGTCAGTTTTTGCAATGTTGATAGTGTTTTTCTAATTAGTCAAGTTAATCTTTTTATGATACTGGAAGTGACACCAGAGATATGTCTTCTTTATATCTAATCAGTCAATAATAAAACCTGTGGTTTTTATGTCAGAAAAATGTCAATTTAGTTAAATGTAACATTCTTTTAAATGAGCATTGAAAGATGCATAATGAGGGTACTACTAATGATGTGATGATATATTTGAAGCATTTCAGAGATCCTCTTAAAGGCAAATGATAATGAGTTTAATACTGGAAAGCAAGTGACAACTTCTCAATTAAGTATTTGATATAAAAAGTAAATGTCCTGCTAACTGTAATAGACAAATAAAAAAAAAATTATCTGGAGACATAATGGATATTAACATTTTAATATCTAAGACCATTAAAAGGAAAATAATGCTGTAGCTTAGACATTTTAGAAAAATTGAAAGATATTTGATAGAGAAAGCTCATTTAAGTATTAAAAACTAACAAAAATCTAGAATGCATAAGAAAATTATACTGGCATACATGTATATCTGTATATGCACACTCCCTAGGTGAATATAATTAAATTTTATAAATATCAGAGCATACTTACAAGAATTAATTATGTCTTTCTTTACTAAAATATGCAATTTCAACAGAAAATTTGCAAGCAATCTTGTCCTGTTTTGAGTATTCCAAGGAAGAATCAGGCCCTACCCGGTTTGGCTCAGTGGATAGAGTGTTGGCCTGTGGACTGAAGGGTCCTGGCTTCAATTCCGGTCAAGGGTACATGCCTGGGTTGCAGGCTCAATCCCCAGTAGGGGGCGTGCAGGAGGCAACTGATCAATGATTCTTTCTCATCATTGATGTTTCTATCTCTCTCTCCTTCTCCCTTCCTCTCTGAAATCAATAAAAATGTATTTTTAAAAAAGGGATAAAGCAGGCCAAGTTCTTAAGCAGTACTAAGTGCTTAACATATCATATTTAAAAGTTATTATTATTCAACATAAAAATAACACTTAGATGTGGTAAAAATGTAGAGATAGTCTAATAGTGTAGAAAATGGGGGGAGGAGTTTCATAAATAAGTGACAGATAACTAACCCTGCTCGTTTGGCAGCTCTTGAGAAACAAGGATGACAATGTTTATACAGCTGGTGATGTCAAAGGATCACAGACATTTATGCAGCTGTAAAAAAGAAGGACCTCTTACCCTTTGAGACAACATGAGAGGACCTGAGAGTATTATGCTAAGTGAAATAAGCCAGTCAGAGAAAGACAAGTATCACATTATCTCACTTATATATGGAATCTAATAAACAAAATAAACAGTTGAATAAAATAGATCCAGAGACACTGAAGCATGCAACAGACAGACAAATTTAGAGGGTCAGGGAGTGGGGAGAGGAGATGCGGGAAGAGATTAACCAAAGAATTTACATGGATATATGCATAATCCATGGACAGACAATAGTGTGGTGAAGGCCTGGAGAGTGGGCGGGAGAGACGTGGAGGAGAAAAATAGAGAGAAAAAGGGGGAACATCTGTAATACCTTTAACAATAAAGATAAACTTTAAAAAATAATAAAATAAAATTTAGGGTGAAGTATAGTACATGAAACATTGGCAGAGCTGAAGTTGCATCTTAAGGGATCACAAAAAAGAAAGGTTTCATATTTCCTATGCCATATCAAATAATATTATCATATAGTCAATGAAGTGTCTTAGAAGATTTTAAATAGAAGACTTGTATGAACGGATTTGCACATTGGATATTTTAGCACTATGGAGGATTAATTTATGAATATTTGTCAGAGGCTATTAGAATAATTTGGCAATATCATGGCAAAAGCAGAAAAGGATGATTATAACTGATGCTTAACATCCACATATAAATTAATTTGTGGAAAGAATTGGTAAAAAAGATATTCAAGAAGGGTAGCCAACTTGGGAACCAATTGATCATGGTAAATAAAAGAGTAGAATTTAAGGATGACCATGATTACATTTGATCTTTCAAGATAATCTGGATAAATAAGCATTTTATCACTCCAGCTTTTCTCTAAGATTTAAGACCAATGAATGGGCACCCCAGAAATAAAATTTGAGGATATTTATTTTATTTTCCATACTACCCATTGGTTTTACATTTTTTAAAGCAGCTGAATAGCCCAGGTGGCATGGCACAGTGGTTGAGCATCCACCTATGAGCCAGGAGGTCATGGTTCGATTCCCAGTCAGGGCACATGCCCAGGTTGCAGACTCAAACCCCAGTGTAGGACTTGCAGGAGGCAACTGACCAATCATTCTCTCTCATCATTAATGTTTCCATCTCTCTCCCTCTTTGTTCCTCTCTGAAATAAATAAAAATAGATTTTTAAAAAGCAGCAGAGTAGCTTAACTAAAATAACTTGCAAGTCACTTGAAGATATAAATTATTGTGGAAACTCTTCCCTTTGAAGCAAAATGTGAGAAGACTGGCTTTAAATCATGTTTCTCCTTCTTGCCCATAATCCTTTCAGATGGTTCTACAGAACTTTGTGTCAAAATGTTGAGTAAGTAGAAAACTGAACTGCATCACACATATATTTTACACACACTGTTTCATATATATGTAAATATATCAAACATAAATGAAATATGCATGCACATACATATAAATATTTGTATGTGTATACACATATACATGCATACCCACATTCATATGGTTCAATGCCTCTTCTAAATTTAGGTATGTATATACATATGTGTGTGTGTATATATATATGCACACATGAATATATTTCATCTCTGCATGGATGAAGTAATATATATTTATTGATCTGTATATATCTATACTGTATCTGCATCTATATCTATATACAAAAATCTAAGATAAGTGTATATATATATATATCCCCCAAAATTTTAAAAGTAAATATTCTCTGTCTTGGGTTAAATTACCTCTAAGTCCACAAAATATAAGAATTAGATCATTCATGTGTCAATCTAAAATCATACTTCAGTTCAAATCTTCTAAAGAATGGATCAATTACTCTTCTATTCAGTAAGACATGGCATCGTCTCATTTCACTGTTAAGTATCTGGAGTTATGTATGTTTACTCAGCTCTGTTAAGATATAACATATTCAAAATATAAAATGTAAATACTTATTCATACACTCATCCATACTTTGGGTAAGTGATATAATGACACAATATTTCTATACAGAGAATACTGTTTCATTATTATCTCAACTGTCTATTATTAACTTTAATGTATATAATTATAAGAAATTAATTCAGCTCAGCATGATTTTATAGGACCACTCAGAAGAATGAAAATATGATTGTTCTGTCAGCTCAATCAAGCACCAGGTATCTAGCATCTACACAGAATTAATCAGAGCCAGAATCATTTTATTAGATTTTATGTACATATACCAGCTAACTCAATTAAGTCAGTTTTTTTTAATCTATGTGCCAACACTTTTAAAGTATGCTTAGAAAATCATTTTTCTGAGAATAAGTTCAGCCTGAATTTTTAAGATATGACTGAGAAATGTACTAAAAATAGTTGGAAACACTCATTAACCAGAAAAAGATATTAACAAGCAAACATCTTAGCCATTGTTATTACCAGCCATTAAATGAGAAAAGTGACTGCAATTTTTTTTTAAAAAAATTGTTTTGTATGATTGATCAGATTAAATTCACAGGGGATACCATATCTATCTATTCCAAACATGAGCATAGCAATACTTGGTAAATGTAGTGAGGGAAGGAAACATATTATCTTTTTTTTTAAAGAAGAAATAACTTAATTAATATGATGACCATATTGATTAAACATATTTGATTTTTAGGTTGTAATCTTGCTTTAAAAATCATCACTACACAGTGTGGTTTGTTCACGTCATGTAAAATAAAATAGAACAGTGCAGCAGCTGAAAGCAGAAAAATCATGAAAGTAAAAGAAAACCTGTTTAAATGCCGCTTTGTATTTGCTTATGAAAAGGGTGTATAATTTAACATACATAAGTATACAAAAAATGGAATGCCTTTTATGTAATCCAATGCTGCCTTTATGAGATATATTTGTTTTATAATTCAATTACATTTTTTATAAAATAATATTAGCTTTCTGCTAGTAATTGATTGGATAGTTGCTACTTAAATAAATGGGTTAGAATTTATAGATAATTTCTAAGTAACATCCAATTTATTTTTCACAGTTTTATTACTTGTTGAGGGCATAGCAATAATTTGGTCATCTAAAAGCCAGGAAAATTTCATTAGAACCAGAGCATGCTGGCACTCTGATCTTGCACTTTTTCAAACTAGGGCCTAATCTCTGATACTTTGTTTCAATGAAGATGGCTACTAAACACTTATAGGCTCAATTGTTTCTTCCTACTAAATTTAATTTAGCAGCACACAAAAGCTACTGTGCCAGGCTGGAATAGCTCAGTGGTTGAGCACTGACCTATGAATCAGGAGCTCACGGCTCAATTCCCAGTTGGGGAACATGCCTGGGTTGCAGGCTCGATCCCCAGGAGGGGCATGTAGGAGGCAGATGATTAATGATTCTCTCTCATCATTGATGTTTCTATCTCCCTCTCTCTCCCTTCCTCCCTGAAATCAATAAAAATATATTTAAAAGGAACAAACGAATAGCTCAGTGGTTGAGCACTGACCTATGAACCAGGAGCTCACGGCTCAATTCCCAGTTGGGGAACATGCCTGGGTTGCAGGCTCGATCCCCAGGAGGGGCATGTAGGAGGCAGATGATTAATGATTCTCTCTCATCATTGATGTTTCTATCTCCCTCTCTCTTCCTCTCTGAAATCAACAAAAATATATTTTTTGAAAAGCTACTGTGATTGCCTGATAAACAATAAAGTATGTAGATATTGAATTATATATATTTAAACAAAACCCAGAATACAAAAGAGTAATCACTGCCTACATATCAAAACTTTGGGGAATCATAATAGATATATATTAATACATTCTACTTTTATATTATAGCATAATGTATACATATATAAAAAAATCTCATAATGTGAGTAGCATTCCCTTCCCACAATTCTTTGTTCAAAAAATGAGTAATCATAACATTCAGTTAGGAACAAAATCAGAATGGATTAATTTTGTTTCTTTTCTTTTTAACATGTTATGAAGTCAAGTCATGAATTCAGTTTACCGTATCAACTTAAAAAGCTTTTGAAAAATATAATCCATTAGGAAAGCTATCAAGTCATTAATATTTTCATGCAAAAATAAAAACATGTCATTTAATATACAACAAGCATTAGAGAATATCATGTGTCATGTATAACAATTTGGACCACTTTATACACTAGCCCAAACTGAAAATGTTCAGTGCAGTTGGCTCCATTTTCCAGCTTCCATACATCGCAAAGTCTACCTAGTGATCACATTAAACTATTGCATTCTACTAATATTTCTGAAATATCCAATATTGTGTTTATTTGCTTTCTCCTCTGAATGCCAGGCAAACAAATCCTAATTTGCATGGACTTTTTTTCCCCCCGAGGGGCACAGACTTTGATGTCTTTTGACAATAATATTTCGTGCAATTAATAACAGTTGCTAATAAAAATTATTAACTTGAGTTATCTACAATTTTAATATCCTACATCCTTGTTACAATAATTATTCTATAAGTTTTAATCAAAGCTTGTACAATTTTGTATTTCTATGGATTCTCATTGTGTGACTGCACACATATGAATTAACACTAATTTGTTACTTCCTAAATATGTCCTCAAATATATCTTTTGCTCATAAGGGGCTTTCACTCTTATCTTGATATTTAGATTTATGTTTCACAGTAAGGAAAATAAATAGATATTCAAGGTTTTAAAGAGGAATGACCAACACATCAATGTCAGATTTAGTTACAGATAAAAATAAAAGCATTCCAGATATTATCACCTTTTTTATTAGATTAAATCCATTTACATAGCAAGACATAAGGTCAATATAATTCTACCAATTAGCTATATATTAGAAATAAATAATTAAAATATATTGTGAAGATCCCATTCACAATATCATTTAAAAAGACATAGGAATAAAGTTAAGACAAAATGTGTAAAAGCTATATAATGGAACATATTAAATATTGCAATCACATTTAAAGAAGTCCTGAACCCTGAGATCATGGGTTGGAGAACTAAATATTGTTATGATTGCAATCCTCTCAAAGTTTTTCTGTAGATGTAGTACAATACCATCAATATCCTAATAAGTATTTTGGATAAATTAAAAGTTTTACTTTAAGATTTATATAAAATGGTAAATGACCTAAAAAAACAATTTGAAAATGAAAATAAAATTTGATTTGTACATATTGCTTTCAATAATTTTTATAAAGCTACAGTAATTGAGGCAGTGTGGTGTTGGCATAAGGACAGACACATAAATCAATGAAATGGACTAGGGCATCCAAAAAGAGGCCTTGTGGGATGGGGGACCAGGGGCAGACCAGAAGGGGTCAATGGGGGGAAAAAGGGGGACCTTTGTAATACTTTCAACAATAAAGATTTTTTTAAAAAGAGGACCTGACTTAAGTGGCCTACTGATTTTCAAAAAAGTCTCCAAAATCTATACTAAAAAAAGGGTAATATGCTAACTGGACTGGATATCTTCCAGACATCTTCTGGACATCCTTCCAGACAAAGCCATGGTGGCAAGGGCAGAGGCAGAGGCAGTTAGGGGGCGTTCAGGCTGGCAGAGGAGGGCAGTTAGGGGTGATCAGGCTAGCAGGAGAGCAGTTAGGGGGCATCAGGCCCGCAGGCAGAGGTGGTTAGGGGCAATCAGGAAGGCAGGCAGGCAAGTGGTTAGGAGCCAGGGGTCCCGGATTGCAAGAGGAATGTCCGACTGCCGGTTTAGGCCCCGTCCTGCAGCCAGACATCCCCCAAGGGGTCCTGGATTAGCGAGGGTGCAGGCCAGGCTAAGGAACCCCCTGTGCATGAATTTTGTGCACCGGGCCTCTACTAATTATATGGAGGAAAATTTTTTGTGTAGAAGTATGAGCACCTACAGTCCCAACAATTTTGGTTATGTAGGTCTAAATTGAGGGTTACAAATCTGGACTTTACACTTCCTTTTTTAGGGGAGGGGGAAAAATCTGAGGTCAAAACAATAACCTTGTTAAGAGACTTATGCAAGCATGGCATTAAAGAGAAATGGACAGTATATAAGACCTCATGATTATATCTCATTCCACCCCAAAAACAACAAAGACATTCACAAATATACTCACACTAGATGTGTCTGAGGCAGTTTGGGAATTTCCACAGGATGGTTGCAGGAACTGAGCCTCAACTGTTTCATTATTCTAACTTTTCATCTTCCTTAGACCGTCTCTTATCCTATCTCTAGTCTACACTTTTCCCATATGTAATTTACTCTCTACATATCAACTCTTATCAAGATTAGTAAATTAGTTTCCTTCCATATCTAAACCAATTCTCAAAAGTATTTCAGATCATGCTACTCTCCTCAAAATTCTTCAGAACTTATCTCACTCAAGCTAAAACACAAAGTCCTTACTTTGAAGAAACCATACTCCCTAGCCAACATCTGCCCTACTCCCTGCTTCTAAGACCCTACCAAATTCTCTCTCCCTCAACCCTACTAACATTTCTGCTATTCCTCCAAATTTTACAGGATGTTACATTTGTTATTCCCTGTGAAATGTTCCTCCTGTAATCACTGGGGAAGATACAGATGCAAGGAATACACAAATATTTCTTAAGCTTCTCTCAGATAGGCCTTCCCTGAGCCACCCTATCCTATCTAATATAGAGGGAATATACAAATTGACCGTCATGCTGTAACAAAACGGCTGTGCCCCCAGCAGAGGCGGGGATCCTGTAACACAAGATGGCTATGCCCACAGTGGAGGCTGAATTCCTATAACAAGCCTTAACAAGCAATCAGCAGGGACCTGAGGCTGTGTGTCACTGAGCTGGGGCAGGGAACCTGAGGCTGCACCCCCCACCTGGTGGGGCTTGACAGGGGGACCTTAGGCAGTGCCCCCTGCTGGGTGAAGCTTAACTGGGGACTCAGGCCATGTCCTCCACCTGGTGGAGCTTGATAGGGGACCTCAGGCCATGCCCCCTGCCCAGCAGGGCTTGACATGGGACCTCAGGCCACAACCCTGCCCTGGTACCACACGAGGGGACCTCAGGATGTGTCCCCTGCCCAGCAAGGCTTGACAGAGGACCTCACACCACATCCCCCACCCAGCGGGGCTTGACAGGGGACCTTGAGGCATTCCCCCCACTCTGGCCCAGGCTGGGGGACTTCAGGCTGCATCCTCCACCTGGCGGGGCTTGAGAGGGCCTCAAAGCCACCCCTATCCCAGTGCCAGGCCAAGGGACCTCAGGTTGTGCCCCCCACCCTGGCCTTGGGCTTGGGGACTTCAGGCCATGCCCCCCACCCCAGCGCTGGCCCGGGGGATGTCAGGCCATGCTCCCCGCCCAGCGAGGCTTGACGGTTGACCTCAGGCCATGCCCTTCTCCCTGGACTGGGGGACCTGAGGCCATGCCCCTCTCCCTGGCACCAGGCCAGAGGACCTCAGACCATGCCCCCCGCCCCAGCACCAGGATGGGGGACCTGAGGCTGCACCCCCTGCCCAGTGGGGCTTGACAGGGGACCTGAAGCTCTACCCCCCTCCCAGCGGAGCTTGACAAGGGTGGGGCTGGCTGGGTCTGGATCTCGCTCAATGAGGGTGAGGTCGGCCAGGTCTGGGTCTGTGCAATTTCGAAACACACATGGGTGGGCGGGACTATGGGTCCCGTGGCACACCTCAGACTCTGACAAGAGGAAGATTTTCATATACATTTTACTAATTTTCTTTCATCTCTGACATTTCTATTATAAAGAAAAGGCAAATAGCAATATTAAAATATTTCTTCTAATTAATTCCCTTTTAATGTGCATGAATTTCATGCACCGGGCCACTAGTCTATAATAATAAAAGTACAATATGCTAATTAGACCAGATGTCCTTCCGGACAAAGCTGTAGCTGGCAGGGCCGCAGCAGAGGTGTCTCCTTATTCAAAAAGCATTAAGAATTCCAAGACAGTGAAAGCAGGGCATTAAGCTAAACACAAGGTCCTTCTGAATGTGGAGCCATGTGTGACAGTATAAGTCAGATGTTTCTAAAACCACCCCTGGTTTCATTAGCACCCATCCTGTTTACTTTCTAACTTCTTCATTTACTTTAGTCACATTCACATCACTTAATGGTACTTGGCATGTCATTTATTGGTTATTATCAATTTCTCTCCAGTTGTATGTACCCCAAAAATGCGATTTTTTCCCCCCACTGCCACACTCATAACACTCTGAGTGGTTCATGGAAGTAGTGGACAATCAGGAAATACTTGTAGACTGGATAATGTATAAAAAAAAAAGAAAAAAAAACTTCTTAACAATATATTTGCATCACTATGGCTCCCTACACTAGTGTTACCAGGGAAAATTCAAGATAGAAGGATATGTTTTTAAAGGAGTAATGATAATTTAATGTAAAACAAAGTAGCTTATCTTTTATGATAAACTCTGATTAAAACAATATTTTAATAATAAATTAGCTGAAATGGTTTTATTTGAAAGGTTTGTCTCACTTTAGATAAAATTCTGAAATTACACATTGTTATAAATGATTTAAAATGTCTTCTACTGACATTCAAATTTAAAGTTTTAGGCTAGGCTTTGTTTTAACATTAAAAATTTAAAAGATGTGAATACTGCAATAGAGTGTGAAGTGACACATTTCATTCCCATCAGATTCCAAACTTCCAATCTTACAGATCATAGCTGTAGGGCATTTTTAATAACTTTGCCTGAATACATCTCTTCTGTTGCTTTTAGTTTTCGTGAAAGTTTTTAATTTCACAAGAAAGTACACCTTTTAATATTACAGTGAGTAGGCTATATGATCTCTATCAATCCCTTAGGTAATACATTTCTCCAAGTTTCTGAATAATTATGACCTTGGAGATGATGAGAAAACTAACAAAATCTATGGGGTTTTAAAGCTTTTAAAATCTTGTACCCTTGCTCCGGTCAGATGTCACCATGGCAAATCTGCTTGTGGTGTGAATGACAATTAGACATGTTGTACATTAGGAGAGTGATGTCCTGTATTACAGTGTTGCAAATACCAATGATATAAAAGCATAATAGTAGCCCATTATTATGTTAGTTTTATCACAAATATATAAAATAAATATTTATGTGTTAAATTTAAATTTCTGATATGTATATCCTAATATCTATAGAAAATTTTAAGGATCAGAAAGGCACAAAAAAGAGTTAATTATACACATATCCACATATATCTATACCTATACCTATACCTATACCTATACCTATACCTATACCTATACCTATACCTATACCTATACATATACAGGTGTCTGTATATACATAAAGCAAAATAAATGTTACAAAATTTCTATTTGTTGAGATATAAATATCATTCTGGCCCTAACCGGTTTGGCTCAGTGGATAGAGCGTCGGCCTGTGGACTGAAAGGTCCCAGGTTTGATTCTGGTCAAGGGCATGTGCCTTGGTTGCGGGCACATCCCCAGTGGGGGGTGTGCAGGAGGCAGCTGATCGATGTTTCTCTCTCATCCATGTTCTTAACTCTCTATCTCTCTCATTTCCTCTCTGTAAAATCAATAAAATATATTAAAAAATATATCATTCTGTCTTATTTTTGCAATATTAATTATCAACTATGCTCTGTGAAGCCATTTTTTCTGATAAATAATAGTTCTCCTTTATTGATATTTCAGTCTGCTTCCAATAACTACTTATGTCATTTTAATTATTTAGATATATTAGTTTATGATAAGACTTAATGTCTATTTAAAATATCAACATATCTTAGTCTCCCTCATCTTTCCATAAAGACTAGATATATGGTCCCAATAGCTCTGAGTGAGATAAGAAAGACAAATGCTTTCTCACCACTTCTTCCTTCTTTTTGCTCCTCAGTTGTTCTGAACGAAGGAAAGTATTTATTCCTTATTTTTCCTAACATAGTCTATAATCATCTATTGATTTGCAGCTTCTCTGTATAGGGCCTTTGTGTTCTCAGAATGACAGGCCTACAAAATTCAACCCTCCCCAAAGGGTGCACTGACAAGTTCCAGCAGGCCTGAGGAAGCTCTCAGGGCACATGTACATTCTGCTCTCAGGGCACACGTGCTAGTGTACATGTGCATTGATAGTGTCAGCTACTCACTGACCTGCATGGTCACTTACACTGCCTTTGGATCCAGGCTCTCCTACCCTAGTGTGTAACCCACTCTGTGACCAGAGGCACAACACTGGTAGCCTCAGGCAAGATCATCGGAAACCAATTAACCTGCACGGGTGTCCTAAACTCTCGGGAAAACTCTGTATCTCACTCACCAAACATTTGCAGTGTAGGCAGCTCCACTAGGACTCTCTCAGATCCGTTCTTTTGTCCTCCTTATTTCTCCATACTTCAGCATTTTTTCAGACCAATGATCTTTCCCAGCAGCACCTTGTTAACTGTTAGAGGCCGCGTGGCATGTTTCATTACATGCAATTGAGAATGAAAGAAACTAAACATTGAATCCCTTCCTGAGGGTGAGGATAACGATAAAAGATCATTTCTACTACATACTTTCCACAAATTCATATCGCTCTAATAGAAGACTTCTATCTTACTGTTTAAAATGATTTTACATTTTTTGATATCAGAATAATACTATTTCTTTAAACTCTGTCATGGAGAATTTAATAATTGGTCCCCAATAAAGTGCTGTAACCACTTTAGTTTTTAAGATACTTTGGGCAATAACATATTCCAAATGCCAACTAAAGCTTCTTTTACTAATACCAGTAAAAAATATACCAGTATAAAAAAAAACAAAAAAAAATATATAAAAATTGGAGAATATTCTTTATTAGAATATATTGGCCTATGATTTAGTAAACTCCATGACCACCAAAGCCTTTGTAATGCTATTAAAATTCAGGTTCCAAAAATGGAATCCTGCTTTGTATAAGAAAAAATTGGCTTAAATTATGTATAATATCCATATGAATATAATGAAATTGTGCTATTTATTTTCCTCATACAACTTCTAAATTTAATTAAATGGCCAAATACTTGTCAGAGCAGTGGTTTTCCTGCATCATGAAGATTTAGTTATTAGTTGAGACAGATGAGCAAACTAAAAAACATGGAGTTAAAAAAAATAAACATATGCATGGAATTTTTAGAAGCCTGTAATAAAATAAGCTCATGCTATTATTTCT
The DNA here is from genome assembly GCF_000327345.1 of Myotis davidii. Classification (NCBI taxonomy): domain Eukaryota; kingdom Metazoa; phylum Chordata; class Mammalia; order Chiroptera; family Vespertilionidae; genus Myotis; species Myotis davidii. The sequence continues at coordinate 66,972 of NW_006293067.1, read as the reverse complement.
CTCCTTTGATATAGCTTGAAAGCAAAATAGTATAAAAGTAAGTCTTCACTTATCTTAGAGTTGTCAATAAATTCTTAGAAATGGACTTCAAAAAAATGGTGTATAATGAAACCAATGTTACTATAGACCAGGGGTGGGCAACCCCTGGCACTTTTGCTGGCACACGAAACCCTCTCTTATAATCTTCCATTTACAAATTTTTTCTTAATATCGACTTTTTTATTTTTCAGATAAATTCAGTGTAGGCGCATCTTAGATAAATAAATAATTTTACATAACAAGTTATCTTAAAGACCATAGACATGGATTGACGAGAGAGGGGAAGAGCAATTTCTATGCCTCTGCCTTAACTCTCCCTGCCTTCCTAAATCCAACCAGTGTTTAGGTTTCATCCACATACTGTAGGCGTAACATGTTCTCAAAAAATTAGGGTTGGCATGCAGAAGAATTTTGAGTTAGACATTTTGCTGGTTTTGGCACGCACTCACAAAAAGGTTGACTACCCCTGCTATAGACTGATAGAAACAAAAGTTAAGTTCCTAAGACATATTTCTTTTTTAATGTATAGATACTTTTCTCTCCTTTTTAAATATATTTTTATTGATGTCAGAGTGGATTGAAGAGGGAGAGATAGAAACATCAATGATGAGAGAGAGTCATTGATCCACTGCCTCATGCATGCCCCACACTGGGGATTAAGCCCACAACCCGGGGATGTGTCCTGATCGGGAATTGAACCGGGACCTCCTGGTGCACAGGTCGATGCTCAACCACTGGGCCATGCTGGCTGGGTCTAAGACATATATCTGAACACAAAAACATCACCAAACATCTAAATAAGGACCCAAGACACATAATAGTAAGTGTTGAAATAAATGTGAGCTATACTTACATTTAAGAAGGGTTAATAAAAGCAAGGAACAATAATTTCCAAACTGCTTATTCCAGTTCCAAGTTGGGAGTGGCTAGAATTTCCCTGCTGATCAGGGTGCAAGGTGGGAACTAACCCTGGACAGACCAACCTTCCTGCACAGGATGCTCTCAGACACCTACACTCACACTGGGACCACTTCACCTACCGTGCACATCTTTGGGAGGAAACTGGAGGACCTGGAGAAAACCCACACAGACATAGGGAGAATGTGCAAACTGTACACACACAGTGGCTCTGCCTGGGAATCAATCTTTTTTCTCATCAATTTTACAACAAAATAATGTTATTCAAAGACCTGCTGTATTATACCATGTCCTTATGTTAATGTTACAAATAATAATTTCATTGGTTTGCTTTCTACAAATTTCAGAAGTATTGCAAATATTTATTTTTAAAGATTTGTATAGAAAATTATTATTTGTCATCAATTACTGATGAAGAATTTCCCATTTAAAAATTTGAATGTTTCTCTAAATACACTAAGGCCCAGAAAAATATATACTTGAATGTTCTTTTTTTTTTGCATCCTATATATTTCATTATTTTCAATTGAATGATGCCTCCTTAATAAGAAAGTATGGCACATTTAGAATTTTGTTGTTCACTTCTACACACATGATGGCTAAGTCAGTAATCTTTTGCCATAATGTGCTGCATAACAAACAATCCCCAAGCATCAGTGGTTTATTACAAGAAGAAGTTTTGCTCATATATCTGGGGACCCGCTGAAGTACCCTAGGGTGACTGGGGTTTTCAGAGAGTGTGCACATTACCATGCCCTATGATTAAAAACAATGGAAAACTTCAACAATTCAAGTCAAGAAAGTCTACTAATGGCCTAGATACTTCATTATCTTCCTTTTGGTTGTGTTTCTCTTTGGAGAATCCTGCATTAAATGTTCATGTTTGGGAAAATTTCATATTGTACTTCCTTTTTTAATTTTTCCTTCTTCAAGTATCAACCCATCTTAAATCCCTATAATTGTTATGTTTGAAGACTGTATTTTTACATTTTTGTTTACTCTCTATGTAGCTGTTGAAATTAGTTTAGATACATTTGACAAACCTTTTTCTCCACACATTTACTGTTATATAATGAAACGTTAATTAAATTAAATCCATAATTATTTATTTTCAGACATTGATAAAGAAAAATAATTCTTGTATTATCTATATCAGTAACTTATTAGACTTGATTTAAAATGTTTGTCTTTTTCTCTAATGTTAGTTATAGTTAAGTATATACTTAATCACACTACACACAGAAATGTGTGTGTGTGAAATGCATGATTTTCTTTCTCTGAAAATCAGCCAGCATAGAAGTACTACCTAACAGAAACTTTTATTATAGTTTTCTGTTTATCTAAATTTTTTAATTACACTGAGTCCTTTCTTATATTTTGTTCCTACTTATTTTCTCAGAGAATAAAGAAATCCTTTTTATTTTAAAATTATTTTATGATTGCCTCTTAATCTTAACTCTTGTTTTTTATAATGTCAAGAAAAAAGAATGAAAAAACCTTCCTTTCAATTTTACAGTGGTTGACTATAGAATTTATAATGATTACCAACATTTTATAATTTATTACATATAATTTTATTTTGAGACATGAAATAGATTTCATAATTAGTAAATTATCTGTATGCATGTATATCAGTCAGGGTTACATCAGAGAAACAGAACCAGTAGTCTATTTTATTAGACTCATTTGTTTTTCTTTCATGCATAATAGGTCCTTAACTTCAACTGCTAAAGTTTTTTTCTCTTTGGTTTTCTTTATCAAGTTGAATATAATTATAGCAATCAAATAAAAAATCTGGAGCAAAAACATCTTGTAATAACAACAGCTAATATGATACTTCGGCCTGGATTTTTCTGATCATGCAAAATATTTAATTAAAATTGAATTATAATACTTTTTCAATTTGTACTCATTAACTAACCAAAATATTAAATGACATATTTCACTAAATTTCTACATTTTTATTCTACATTCATGATAAGTTTAAAAATAAATAACTTCAAATTTTAATTTCCAAACAAATCCTCTGTTTGCACATTATAAGATAAGCACTTTCAGAAATGTCTTCAGAGAAAACCTAAAGAATTTTAACAACAATTATAGATTCTAGTGTTTTGTGTAATCATTGATTCAACTAAACTCTCAGCATAATTTTGAAATGGGTGATTTAATTCCCTTCAATTATCATCCATTTGATAAAGTTTTATAATTTTATTTTTATTTGCCTTTTACCCATGCATTATAGGAATAATCCCTTAGCGAATATGACCTAGTTAATCAAAATCATCAGGGAGTAATATAAATATTTCATTTAAATTCTGATTATTTAAAGGCTAATTAGAAAGTCCTGTTTGTTTCCATGATCTGGGAGGAGGAGGAGAATCTCAAACAGAAAACATATTAATATAATCTATAAATTATTTACAATAATTGATTAAGTTATATTTTCTTTCTGTAATCATGTTTAGCATTACTTTTATAGAATGGAGAATATGTAAATAAAATTTACATATATAAATGCATATAAGTTTATTAATGATTAACAAATGTTTGATTGTAATAACATTTGTTACATTAAAACAATCTTTGAATAAACAACTCAGTTAATGACTATTTTCACTTAGGTAACTATATGACTTTAATTTTCACCTTTTATTTTCAAATAATTATTTTAATTTTCACTCAATAAAAAATGAGCCTACACATTTTAATGTTAATGGATCTATAGATCTCATGACAATATTTTAAGTGGAAGTATGTAAAAATGTAAAAACAGAGGGGAAACCAAGACAGCTAGGTAAATGCCAGTGCTCAGATCTTCCCACAACCACATCAACATTACAACTAAAATACAGAACACCATCATTCAGGACCTCCTAAAATCTGGCTGAATGGAATGAGCTAGAGCATTAAAGAAGAAAGCACATTGAGAGAGGTAGGAGGGGTGGAGACATAGAACGGGCTGGTCCAACTCCCACATGTGGCGTATTTTTAATCAGGAGGGATACCTTGTCTGAGGAGGTCTCCTCTGAGAAGAAACAGGTCCAGCCCCACACCACATTCCCAGCCCAGGGTTCCAGTGCCTGGAAGAGAAATCCCCATAACTATGAGCTGTAAATCCAGTGCGGATTGTGTCTGAGTGACATGGAGGCAGCTGGAGACCCAGACAACTCCTCTTAAAGGGCCAAAGCACAGTCGTACTCCTTCTGAGTTCCAGCGCTGGGGCAGCAGCTTGGGGGGAATTGGGGACATACAGGGAGGAGTTGAGTTGTCTGGCATTGGGACAGGAACTCAGAAGCAGCTTTCTCCTAGACCAGGGTGCTGGGACCTTCCTCCACAGAGCTGATTGATGGTGGCCATATCTAAGTCTCCATCAACTTGGCCCATAGGATTCACCATATAAAAATATGAAAGCGCCAAAACCGGTTTGGCTCAGTGGATAGAGCATCGGCCTGCGAACTGAAAGGTCCCAGGTTCGATTCCGGTCAAGGGCATGTACCTGGGTTGCGGGCACATCCCCAGTAGGAGATGTGCAGGAGGCAGCTGATTGATGTCTCTCTCTCATCGATGTTTCTAACTCTCTATCTCTCTCCCTTCCTCTCTGTAAAAAATTAATAAAATATATTTAAAAAAAAATATGAAAGCACCCTTATTCAGCCTGCCTATCTCTATCCAAGGGTCCTAGAGAATTTTCTTTGCAATGCCTGTCATTACCTAAAATAACCTTAACAGTTATTGGCTTCCAACTAAAAGAGAAGTTTTACAATTGCTATTTCCTCATTTAGTTATCTTACTCTTTTATCTTCTGTCCCTAAAATAGTTCCTGACAAGTGATAGGAGCTCTTTAAATATTGATAAAATTAATCGTATAAAATACATATATGCTTTGATCTTCAGTTTTATGTGTCAACTCATCTAGGTTGGAGTACCCAATTATTCAATCAAGCACTAATACCAGTGTTCTGTAGAGGTATTTTGTACACGTGATTGACAGCTAAAATCAGTTGATTTTACAGAAAGGGAGATTATACTGAATAATCTTGATGGGCACGATCCATCAGTTTAAATGCCATAACTGCAGAATTGAGGTTTCCTGGGAGAAGAAATTCCACATTGATCTGTAATCTCACCTCCTGTCTCAGCTCCTTTCTACTTTCAGCCTGCCATTTTTGGTGATCTGCCATGTTATTCAGAATTACTTATCCAGACAAAATCACATAAGCCAATTCCTTGAAATAAGTCTCTCTCTCTCTCTCTCTCTCTCTCTCTCACTCTCTCTCTTTCTCTCTCTCTCTCTCATAAAATAAAATGCCATTTTAAAAATTAAATCCTATTATGTTTACTCTCTGAGTATAATACCTCTAGGTAAAGAATAAGTGAAAACATGAAAAAAGATATTGAGGTATCTATACTAATAATAGAGGAATATGCAATTTGTCTGGGATGCTGTCGCAGTAAGAGTAACAACCAAACAGCAGGCTGATTGGGGCGACAAGGCCGGAAGGGAGGCTAGTGAGGGATGACCAAACAACTGAACATCAGGCTGCGAGGGGCAACCAGGCCAGCAGGGGGGGCAGTTGGGGCAACCAGGACGGACAGAGGGGGGCAGTTGGGTGTGACCAGACCAGCAACTGGCAGTCAGAGATCCCTCAAGGGGTCCCAGATTGGAGAGGGTGCCAGCTGGGCTGAGGGGACCACCACCCCCCCCGCATGAATTTTGTGCACCACTCCTCTAGTATTGTTAATAACAGACTGTGATCATACACATTACACTATAAATGAGCCTTTTTTATTACTCCCACAATACAGATCAATGATTCAACTCAAATTAAAATTTATTAATACGAAACCATAAAGAAAATTAGAATATAATTTATGATTAGTAAAAACAAAAATACATACTAAAACACAGAATTCAGCAAAATCAGTGTTCAGAGAAAAATTTATAGCTGCAAATGCCTCTATTGTATTAGAATAAAGGTCTAAATCAGAGGCCAACCTTTCAATTTCTAGCTTAGAAAACTGAAAAAATAAAAAGTAACACAAAGCAACATAGGATTTAATGAAGTTGAAATAATTTGAAAAGATTAAAAAAAAACATTGAGTGCTAATATTCTTAGAAATTAAATAAATGCAGAATTGGTGTGTCTCGCGGTAATTTATGTATAAATCTTATGCTCATAATTATTCATTATGTGACCATAGATTGTCAGATGCAGACAACATCAAATTTATATACAGTGTTGGGTGACTGACTTGCTAGAGCTTTCCTATAGCCTCCAATGAAGAATGTCAGAGTGTCATCCTTCCGTCGCTGAATGTTGCCACTAAGACAGACCAAACACTGAGAGCTGGACATTCTTAGCAATAAGGAATATCATTTATTAGCAAATTATAAACTCAAAATCAAAACATTAATTATATAATCAGCATCCCAGACTAAACCATTTGGTGGGAGCTTTGCTGAGGTCAGCAGCCTATCCAATATCTTTTGTCTGAGAAGTTGAGAAGGTAATCCCAAATCACTGGAGACACTACAATTAAAATCTTCCTTAGCTGGTGCTGAGAAGAACGGCTCTGCTCAAATAATGCTCCGTGTCTCAGACAAAACTTTGTTAGTAAAATATCCAATAACATAAGCTCTGAGAGGCTTAACGATATGGCAGATTTAAAATAAAAAGCACTTACGAATATTTTGTTTTTAAAGTACTTGTAATGTGTACATGAAATTGGCTCATTCAGGATGAAGATATCACAAGTAGTTTGAAATTTGTGATAGAATAATTTATGTAGAAGCATTTTAAGTTGAATTCTTACAGTGTTTATTTTTAACATATTGAAATATCCAAAGAGATTTAACATTTCCCTTATTGGTAAGGTTCTTTTATTAGCGGTATGTAATACTCACGAGGTTTTGTTTATTAAGTCATAAAACTGAAATACTTAAAATAGAATTGAGTTATGAATGCATTTATGTGTTTTAAGATATTTAACTAGCTCAGTATTTAAATGGGATTAACTACTCTTAAGGCATTTCAAACTTAATGATTAAATAATTTTAGGTTTATAAAAGATAAATAAGTTTGCAAACTTAATTTTGAAAAAAAAAACAAAAAAGCCTAAGTTTTCCACTGCCCTGTGGTGTTTTAGCTTAGAGCAGGAAAACTATCTTGTGCCATCCCCTAAATATTATGACTCCCTTTCTCCTTATCATAGCACTCAAAGTCACAGATCACTGTTGTTCTCATCCAGAAAAGCAATTCTAAGAGACTGACGACCAACGCAAATATTAGTAAGTAGTAAAGTCTTATTCTAGACTCTGTGGTTTCAATAGTTGTGTTTTTCTACAATTTTGAGAGTATTTAACATTTTTGCCTCATCTGGGAAGTAGAAATCCTGATCAAGCCTGAAAAATAATTAAATTCTGTGAAAACTGACAGATAAATATAGAAGAACAAGAGAGAGCAAATCAAAGTTAATGGGCTTTCAAATTCAGAATTCCTTTTCAAATAATCAATGAGAACATGATACACCTGAGGACAAGGGAGAGTTTATCCAATAAAAAGTTAAAACAAATCAAACTGATAGATGGATAACTAATTTTAGGGTCTTTCCAAAATATGTGGTTGCTTTCATCAGAAAGGATTGGAAAATTTAGCATTCCAAAATTCTAATAAAGGATACTTTACACGATCCAGCAATGATCTTGTTGGGACTCGAATTTATCTTTGATTGTGTTTGTATCTCTAAACCTAAATGATTCCTTTTTTGTTGCAGTTACAAAATTGAGCTTTTGATAGTTACTGGATCAAATCTATGCCCAATAGATTTCCTTTTCTTACTTTTCCCTTCCTTCTGAATTAGTCAAGGATTTTGATATTCTAACTATGATACATCATTCAGTTTAAAAACAAACAAACAAACAAACAAAAAAACCAAACAAACACCAAGACACTCTCTGCTCATTTTCCCTCTTTCTGATTAAAAGTTTTAAAAGTAATTTTCACCAGTGAATTTTCTCAGCCATAATATTCTGTTGTTTTGGACTTATGTCATCTTTTGATTCCCAGTCTATCCACATAGCATCTCCCTCTCCTTTGAAGCAGTAGATCATGATTTTTATTTAATGTGATTATTCCTCCTTCAATCAAATTATAGTGTACTAGTGACCTGGTGCACGGATTCATGCACATTGAAAGGAAATTAGTTAGAAGGTGGCCAGTGGGACAGGGCTGGGCAAGATGGGCCGGATACACCCTGGAGACAACTTCCCGCAGTCCTTCCCCGGCCGGCTGCCCCTGGGATGGCACCGTGGCTCAAACGGTATCTGCAAAGTGAGAAGGGTCCCTTCAGCAGGTGGGATTCCTTGGCCTGGCCTGCAGAGATCAAGCCGAAACCAGCTCTTTGACATCCCCTGAGGAGTCCCAGAGTGTGAGAGGGCACTCCGCAAAGTTGCTGTCATACGAGGTGTGGAATGCAAATGCAAGTGTTCAGTAAACCAGATTCAGGGTCGACAGTGCCCCAGCAACAACATAACCTATGGCCGAAGGTGGAATCGCATGTGAGGAATTGGGCTACCTCCTCTCTGGTTTCGGCATATGTCACCTGAGAACCACCACTGCCAAGTCACTGCAGCTCTGCAGCTCCTGCATTGAGCGTCTGCCCCCTGGTGGTCAGTGCGCATCATAGTGACCAGTAGGATGAACACTTAGCATATTAGCCTTTTATATATATAGATATACTTCACTGAAAAATCTGTAAAGACTTATTATTGTTCTTCCAGATTAAAATCACTTATACTTTTTTCCATCTTTACCAGACTACTGGAGTAATAAAGATGAGAAATGGTTTCTAAAATCCATTTGACCAAAATATTTGTCAAAGTAAACACTAAGTGACTTAAAAAAAAAAAATCCCTTTACTCTATTGATCTGTAATGTCCCCAAATAGAAATAAAGCAATAAATTAATAAGTAAACAAAAATCTTGGAATTCCTACAAATTTGGAATAGAAAGCAGCATAGATTACTCTCATCCAAACTATCATGCTAAATAACATCAATCCATGTCCCTTTGGGCAATGTTTAATGCTATTGCAAAATGATATGAGTTGCCCCCTTATGACTTAAGCCTCTATGAGTTAAGCTTTTGTAATTCAGTCCATAACCTTTCTCAGACACAACCAACAATCTCTGAAATCAGCTATTCAAATTAACATTTTTTTAGATTGCAGAACAATAAATGGACCCTTCTCCAGATTAAGACATTTTTCTTGATTGAAGTTGTAAGGACCCTACCAGATGGTTCTCCTGACCATCTATGCCACAATAGAATGCCAAGACCTTAGAGTCTAAAAAAATCCATCATACTACATAAAATTATATGAACTAGGCAACAACTCAAAAGACGTATCTCTGTTTTATCTGATCATGATGCAACCCTATAAATATAAACATAGTCAAAGAAACAGCATGAGTTTGAACTCTTAAGGCAAAATCAGAAATCATCACAAAGGAAGGTGACTTATTTGAGAGAGGGTCCAGCTTTTGGGGGGTGAATTTGAAAGTAATCTTTTGCACTTAAAAGTGACTAAATGTCTTTCAACTACTTTTAAGCACAATAAACCACTCATAAAATTATATGAAATGCAAGTCAACTTTTAGCTTAATACCTTTGCAATTATGTAGCCAGAATGAAACAGATTAGAAATAAACAAACAATATATAACCAAATGACAATTTTATAGTCAATTTTTATTTAAAAATGTCTTCTAGACACTAGAAATTTGAGTGAAATAATTATTTTTATTAGGTAAAATGATAAACTGCATATATGTAAATATATATTTATATATGTATTAATGCAAAACATACATATTTACGTATATATGTAAGTATAGACTATGTGTACATAGGTTTATATATACAAGCATATAGATGTACTTATATATGCATATATATTTATTATTTGCTCATATGATCATATTTTCTTCTTTTTTGTTGTTTAGATTGTTTCTCTCATGATGTAGAATAAACCTTTTGTCCCTGCACAAAAAACTATTATCCTCATTTCAAATAGTTTTTTTTTTTTTCCTAAATACTTTAGGAGACCTCTGAATGGCCCAAGAAAATCTTACAAATATACAAATATTGCCTCATCAAGTTTATATATTATATTTCCCAGGTTCATTGTTCCCTGTTAGTCTCATTCTGCTTTATTATTTTTAATTTTGATGCAAATCCCCAAAAATCATTAAGTAAAATTTTAGAAATCTTGTAATTCTGAGGACTTCTTCAAATTTGGAAAATAATATGCTGCTGTAAATTACTAGTAAGTATGTTTAACACCATTAATTATTACATTTAATCCTTAAATTTTGTTTTGGAACAAATTCCTTTCACCTAAACAACGCAATGCCATCAATAACAAGTAAAAAGTTAACCCCAGGGTTTAAAGTCCCATACTAGACATAGAAGGACTGTGCACTTACTTTCAGGTTGTGAGAATTCACCCCTGCTTTATTTAATGTTACAGCAACTGATCTATTTGACCAGGGCATTACGCATGGGACAAAACTCTTCTAAATTCCTCATCCTATAAATTGAATTAACATAGTTTGAGTTTCCTCTTACCAAACAATGGTACTTCTACCTTTATAATGCTCTCAGTGCAATAGCTATACCAGTAACAGTTGCATACTAGGGGCCCAGTGCACGAATTTGTGCACCTTGAAAGGAACTGTGTGCTGTGAGGCTGCGTTGGACACAAGGGCAGGTCTGGCCCATCCTCTGCACCCTCGCCTGGCCCCTCCCATGGCAGCCCTGGTCCCCTGTCTCCCTGCAGCCCTGCTCCCACTGCCACCCCCAAGCGCTGACAGTGCAGGCCCTGCTCGCATATCCTGATGGCGTGGAGCAATTGGGGACAGCACCAGCAGAGGGTGTGAGCAGCGGTTGCTGCCCCGGTCACCCCTCAGGAGCAGAGGGATGTGGAGAAGCCCTCAGGGGTGATCTGGGCTGGCAGCCACCGCTCACACCCGCTGACAGTGCAGAGCAATCAGGAGCAGCGCCGGGCACTGGCAGCAGTTGTGAGTGGTGGCTCCAGGGCCAGCTGTAGGTGCAAGCTCCAGGTGGGACTGCAGCACACGGGAACAAAGAATTTTCAGTAACCACCAAAGGCTTGCCCCAATGACACCTACCGGCATCCTGCCTTGTTCTGGTGCCCCAGCTCACCTGCTCCACCATGCCACCGCAGCCAATGCCTGCCATGTTACGTGCATGCCCCTTAGTGGTCAGCGCATGTCAAGCGATTGGTTGTTCGGTTGATCAGTTGTTCCAATGTTCAGTCATTTGCATATTAGCCTTTTATTATATAAGACTAGTGGCCAGGTGCACAAAACTTTGTGCACTTGGGGGGCATCCCTCAGCCCAGCCTGCCCCCTCTAACAGTCTGGGAGCCCGCACAGGATGTCCTACTAATGTCCCTGTGGGGAGTGGGCCTAAGCCATATTCTGGCCTCCCTCTGTGGAAGGCAACTGGCCGATCAGGTATATAGATACTTTCTGAAGGCAGCACAGACTCCTTCCTTATTTCTTTCCTCTGTGGTTGGAGAATAGGGTACTAAAAGGTGGAGACAGAACTGTGGCGGGGCCTGGGGCTCTTGTAGGCAGCAGAAAGAAGCAGAGGGCTGGGGAAAGTCTAGACATGGTTTTCTTCAATTATCCTCCCTTCCTCCAGGCCCCTCACTGTTTCCTTGTCATGGTGGACGCTTGGGCCTTGGACTGACAGGAGCCCAGTGATGGTGGAGTTCAATCCCCCTCACTTCTCAGATGAACATACAACCACCTCACATTCCAAGTGGAGCTGTTTTCAAGTGCTAAAGCGCTGGCAATTCATGCCTCCTGGCCTTTCCCCTCTGGGGCTTCCTCCTTGGGTCAGTTGCAAACTTCACCAAGACACTGAAGCAACGCTGCCCTGGTACTTCTGCACCGGCCCCTGCACTCTTCCTTGAGGTCTCTGGGTCCACAGTCTGAGCTCAAGGAGGTCACGCAGAGCCCGTTGCCCCAGACAGGTGGGGCAGGGGGGCTAGCTTGAAAAGCTGGAGGAAGATGGCAGAGTAAGAGTTGGTATGAACCGGCTAAGCGATGGGCACCACTTGACTTGGTCAGAGCCCCCGCCAACCCCCCGGATCACACACGGGAGTGGGCCCCGTGTCTCTGGTAGGTGGGCTAAGTGATCAGCACCACTTGCCTTGGCCCCAGCCCCTGTGCACCCCGGATGGCACACAGGGGCCTGGATGGGCTTGGGCTGTCCTACCCTGCCTTCAGTATGCAAATTAGCCACCATCTTTGTTAGCGGTTAACCACCATCTTAGTTGGCAGTTAATTGCATATTGCCCTGATTAGCCAATGGGAAGAGTAGCAAAGTTACGGTTAATTACCATGTTTGTCTATTATTAGATAGGATTGCTAGGAAAATCAGCTTCAGTTAGTATATACTAAACCAAATACCCATTTACTATTCATAACTACTATAATCCCAGATTTTCCTTTCCAACACAATAATAACTATAGCAACTGACTTCTGGACCTGGGACTGACCTGGCTCTGCAGCAAAACCCTGGAACTGCTGAAGCATTGATTGTGTGAACTATATCATAGGCGATTCCAGCATGACTCCATTTACAGTAAGTGTCCCTATAGAAAATGTTTTCTCAGATAAACAGTACTTCCTACTGTTGAAATAAAATGTTAGTCCCAATTGGTGTTGCTCTTGCCCAGGTGCCATGCTGGCAAATCAATTTTTTTTCTTATAAATGTTCTGCTTTACCAGAAATGCAGTATATTCCACCAGTGATCTCAAACATCAAATTAACTGTTGCCTCTATTTAGATGGCCCTTGAACACCAGGGGTTTAAACTGTGTAGATCCACTTGCTCGTATAATATTTTCAATAAATAAAGCTGGCCTTTGTATCCATGTTTCGCATTCTCAGGTTTTGCTTCAGTAGATACAACCAATGGTATATTTAATGGTATATTTTTCACACAACTCCAGTTTTCCAACTGGGGACTCCCAACTCCGATTCCCAATTAAAGATGGAAAATACTGTTTTCAGTCCCTTGGCCATTACAGTTCAGTTTTGGACGAGTCAAAAGTTATACACAGATTTTTTTTACTGTGTGTCAGGTGGTGAAGGTCAGTGCCCCTAAACAATTCCTTGTTTACAGTCAAATGTACTTATTTCTTTATTTTTTCTCACTTTAACTGAAGTTGGTGATATGACACCAGTCAATAAGATATTTTCTACTTTTCTCTTTCTTCTTTTACATTCTTTATCTATAAAAGCTTTCTGCCTTCCCAATTTTGTTGTTCTATTCATGAAGTGTAAATAAATTTTTTATGACTAAATTGTCTTCTTTAATAATTTCTTAACAGTTTTTGGTGAGGAGTAATGGAACCTGAAACTGATTGCTAAAGGCAACAAGGTGCAAAGAGCTAATAAAAAATTAAAAACAGCCTTACCTGGTTTCACTCAATGGATAGAGCATTGGCCTGCAGACCAAAAGGTCCCAGGTTGGATTCTAGTCAAAGGCATGTACCTTGGTTGAAGGCTCCTCCCGGCCGGGGCCCTAGTTGGGGCTCATGCAAGAGGCAACCAATCGATGTGTTTCTCTCACATCAATGTTTCTCTCTGTCTTTCCCTCTCTCTTCCACGCTCTCTAAAAATCAGTGGAATAATATCCTCAGGTGAGGGTTAACAAACAAATGAAAAACTAAAGACATAAGAGTTACCTAAAACAAGTGTGTGATATATAATACATAGAGTATCATGCCATCTGCAAATAGTGACAGTTTTACTTCTTGCTTTTCATTTTGGACCCCTTTTATTTATTTTTTCTTTCTTAATTGCTCTGACTAGAACTTCCAATAACGTGCTGAGTGACAGTGGCGAGAGTGGGCAGCTTTGTTTGTTTCTGATCTTAGAAGAAGAGCTGTCAGCTCTTTTCCGTTGAATGTGATGTTGGCTATGAGTTGTCATAGACGGCCTTTATTATGTTGAGTTACATTCTGTCTAAATCCACTTTGCTGAGATGAACAGAGGACCCTTGTCCTTTTATATTTTTTGTCAAAAGAGAGCTTAGTATGAAATTCCAGTTTTTAGAAAGCCTTTAGGCAAATGTTAGTGTTTCTGTACCACAGGATTTCAATGATACAACTTTGATTCCAGTGATCACAGAGTGAAAAATACTCCAGTGGAAACATTTCTTCTTGCATCACCAAGCATAAAATGCTTAAGGCCCAATAAAAAGGTGGGTCTGTCCTCTCATACTCTGGAATTACTATTTCCCTTACTTTTCTATATCTATCTAAATCTCTTTGATTATTAGATTTGGTAAATTTAGTTTCACTTCAATTCTTACAATGATTTTTATAGTTGTCACAATGATATTTTGACAGAAAGATGTTCAAATTCCCCATGGATATGTAGCATTCTGGATGATCGGGCCAATGCAGAGCAATGATTTGCCAGGTGTGAGGGCTCTTCAGTTTTCACAGAGAGATTTTTATAGATCCTTGATCTATAAACCCCTCCTTTCTGACAGTTTTGACTATTCCAGCTATTTGTCAATGTGACCGCCAGGCATAAGCAACTTATGAACATTTGCTGAATGTTTATAGCAATACTGGTTGGATAGAGTAATGATTATATATGCTAGGAGCATTCAGAAGACCCAGATTTCAAACCTGTCTGATACTTAATTCCACAACTAGGCATATATATTTTTGTTCTATTTGCAGCTAAAGACTACATTATACAATTTTATTTCATCAAAGTGCATTATTTGATTCTGCCCTCAGAAATCAAGGTGTTTTGGTATTCACTATGGTGTTCCAGAAGTGATTAGTTATGCCCTAATATTAGCATTTACAGACTAGCTGATCTCTGAGACTGCTTATTAAACGTGCTCTTATATTTGCATCATTGTATTGAAAGCTCACGTTTCATTATCCTTTATAATTACTAAAGTTAACCTTGCATTCTTCGGCATGTTTTTCAAGTGTGTTTTGTTAATTTTTATGGCTCATTAATTTTTGCTCTAAAGGAGTCAAGTATCCTATATAATAAAAGAGTGATATGCAAATCGACCAAACGGCCAAATAGTGGAACGACCATCCAATGACCATCTGGGACCATGCTATGACATCCACTGGTGCCCGGCCAGCCAAGACATGTGTGATGTGATGAGTGGGGAGCCCAGCCATGGCCCCATGATTGCTCCACAGAGGGAGGCCCAGGCCACCGACCAGCAGGCTGCAGCGGATGGGCAGAGCCTCCCTCTGCCAGGGAAACCTGGTCCTGGGTGCCAGTGGCCGGGGGGAAGCCTGGGTCCCAGGTGCCGGAGGGAAGCTGGTGCTGGCAGCCAGGGGAAGGAAGGCCTACTCTTGCATAAATTTCATGCATTGGGCCTCTAGTCTATATATATAAAAGCCTAAGTGACCAAACAACTGAACGACTGTTTGACCGGTCACTATGATGCGCACTGACCACCAGGGGGAATACACTCAATGTAGAAGCTGCCCCCTGGTGGTCATTGTGCTCCCACAGCAGGACCACCACTCGGCTGACTGACGGGAGCCAGACGAGGGGCTCACAGCTAGCAAGCACAGCTGCAGCAGCACGAACCTCTCCTGCCTCCGCAGCAGCACACTACCAGGTGAAGCAGGCACAGCGGGCCAGGATGAGCGGGAGCGGCAGAGCATCTGGCCCAGGCTCGGCTCCTCCCCAGCCACCTGCTACTTAGCACACTACTACATCCCTCGGAGGATGTCAGACTGCCGTTTTTGGCCAATCCCCACAGTCCAGGCTGAGGGCCCGCACCGGTGCACGAATCCATGCACTGGGCCTCTAGGTACTCCATAAGTCCTTAGCTTGTACTAAAGTTAATACTTGCATGTAGTAATGCAACTGTCTATAACTGCTATCACAGTATTAGTCCCATCATATGATTATTTCATTCTTCATTTTCCAATGAGGGTGATGTTCATAAAACTTAAGGATTCTCTCCAAAGATCATAAATAGCCCTGATGATAACATAATAAAGACCCAAAAAAAGGCTTTAAAGGAGCATTAATATCTGAATCTCTCCTACATTTGGAAATGTATAACACATATCTTACTCCCCTTGCTACTATCCTTTTGAAATGTAATTCCTAAAGGAATTTTAGTTGTAAACATATTTTCAATATTTGGAATTTATTCTGGCCTTTACATTTCCCAACAACATGGACATGTCACTTTTGTTTTTTGATAACATAGCATGCATTTTTCATAGTAGGTGAGGTAGGCAGCATAATGACTCTCCAAAAATGTCCACATCTTCAGGATGTTTTAATATGTTACCTCACATGTCAAAAGGAACTATGCAAATGTGCTTACATTTATGATTTTGAGATGGAGCAATTATTTTGGAATATGTGGATGGGCTCAATGTAATCACCCGGGTCCTTCTAAGAGGGGGACAGGTCATCAGAGTAAGAGAAGAAAACTTGAAAAGAGAGTAGGGGTCATTTTCTATTGCTAGAAAGGAACCACCCTCTAGAAGCCAAGGCAAGAAATGGATTCTCTCCAAGAGACTCCAGAAATAAGCACAACCTGCCCATTCCTTGATTTAAGCCTAGTGAAATCCATTTTTTAAGGAATCTGACTTCAAAACGTTAGATAATAAATCTGTGCTGTTTTAAGCACTACATTTTTGGTAATTTGTTCAGCAATAAAACAAAAATCAATATAATAGATTTTCAACAAATTTTTGTTAAGTGATATATTAATTCTATAAATATTTTTTTTACCATGTCTGAGTACAACAACTTTGAATTACAAGGCTAAGAAATTTCAAAGATGAAAAACCACTGACTATACAATATAGTTTAACTTTAAATTCTTATATTTCAGTTTGTTTTAAGAACATTTTTTCATTTAAAATATTCTAAAATAAAAAATAGTATTTTATAAAATTCTCATTCAGTAATATATTTGAAGTACATAAAATTGTTAAGTGTAAATTATATTTATTATTATTTTATATAATAAATTATTAAATACCATATGAACTGTGACTACTTACCTCACATATTTATATCTTAGTGATTTATTGGGTACTTAGATTATTCCAATTTTATCTAAAATAAACATAGAACTATAACAGTATTAGACTCACTTCCATATAAAAATGTTTTCTATTTACTATAAAGATTATAAATAATATCAGAAGCAGCTTTGACCCATTTATCATGATTAATTTTGACACCATTGCTAAAAGTCTAACATTTGAGCCATAAAACGAAGCATCTGTCAGAAAAGGAGAAAAACAAATCAATACAGATATTTATAAATATGAACTAATTTGAGTTACTGGATTGGAAAGCAAATATTAACATACTTTAATTTACTCTGAACAAATATTTTATAAAATAAAACTTCATAACTTTGCGTGCAAATCTTAAAGCACTGAAAATACTTTTCATTTTGACTTTATTTTTCCAGCTAATTTAATGTGTTAACAACTAAGGAAATCCTTCAGTTGTTAGAGAGAAATCCACATTATCATTATTGATTTTGACTCAATAAAATTGTGTAAAAATGTTTAAGTTTCAATAGTAGGAGGATTTTTATTGGTTTGTATTTTTATTGAATTTTGAGCTCTGTCTCTAATCTTGCATTTCTTTACTAATTAATGTAAGTTTCCAAAGGAGAAAGATAGCATGATATAAACTTTCATTTAGTTAGTCATATAACTATTTTAAGAATAGTTATGTTCAAATGGTTTCTGAATCTACTTAAGACATTTCTGTATGAAAAACTATCTAGCAGATTTCATGGAGTTCAGATCTTGGTTAAACTATATGCTTGCTGCTTCACATCGGTATATACAGGATATTGATTATGTCAGAAGTGAGACTAAAAAGAGTAAGACCACGATTTTATATACCTAATTTCTAGGCATTGCATTTGTGATAATGGATAGTACCTAACTATGCCTTCTATTACCATTGGCTGAAAGCAGTAAAAATAATGTGTGCTCAGCAATCATTTAATACATAACCTGCTCAAGTGAAGGGAGGAATTAGGCCTCTCAATATTCACCATTTTCATATTAAGTCAATTCTTACAGGAATCATATATATGAGATTATAAATATGCAATGATGCTAACTTGAGTTATACATACCAATCTTCATTTTATAGATTCACATGGGACTATGACAATTTCCTGGCGATAAAGACAAACAATAAGTGCTTCAAGATTATAAAATCGCTCCTACTTTGAATGTGAAATATGTATGTGATTATTTGTGACTATGGTTGAGAGCAATAACAGATTTTTTAAAATGTTGTTAACAGCACTTGAAGATCCTTGCTTATATTATTTGTTATAAATAAAGATGACATGTTTTCTGGGAAGACAGACTAACATTAGACATTACACTCTCTGATTTAAACTTGAAGTGTATTTAATTCTGGAATCTTAAAAGAGAGAATTGAAATAAAAACACTTCATTCCAATGTTTATTTGTGTTTCAGAAATCACTTTTTTAGATTCCATAATTTCTCACTTTAAAATCATGCTAAAGTCTCCCTCCTAAATCTCTCTAAGATCGGTACCATCAGAAGTACTGAAAAAAATTAGGGAAGATATAGCTTATGATTAATTTGACTCTTTTATTAAATACATTATTTAAGTATAAATAAATTGTCATGAAAGAAACCATTTTCAAATTCTTGTAAGTTATAAAAATTGCTATTTGTGGAGAATGGATGGCAAAGCATGCAATGGCCTATTCACTGATTATTACAATATTAAATATAGAAAGAAAAATAAAAAATTATGTTCTTAAGCTCCATATTTAAATCCAAGAGAGGTAAATGTGGAATAATGAATCATGCTATGATCCCTGAGAATTTTCTGAGTTTCAATTACATAGGTGGTACAAAAACATTTGACAGGTGACTCAAATAAAAAAATGTGAGACACAGTTACTGTAGATTTGAAAAGGTCAAACATGGAATGAGAAGTAAATCTCCCCACCCCAGTCACATTATCTCTGTGCTTTCAAAATAGTGCTAAAAATTAGAAAATGGTATCCTAATTTGTATTATTCATCTGAACAATTACAGGTTTTAAAAATAAAATTTTTATGCCATAAAAAATAATATTGCATAAATTAGTGGTTATGTTTTTTTGTGTGTTTTGTTGTTGTTTTTACATTCTCTTCACGTTAAAATGAAATATCAAGCCTACTAGCTCGTTAAACTGGTTAGCATGCAGCATTAACAAAAACTAATAGAGGAGCATACCTATTACTGTTATTATATGCACTAGGGGGCCCAGTGCACAAATCCGTACACCTTAAAAGGAGCTTTGGGCCGCAAGGCTACTGTTCAAGGCTACTGGGCACAAGGGTGGGTCTGGGCCAATCCTCCATGCCCCTGCCTGGCCCCTCCTGCCACAGTCCCCGTTCCCATCTGCCAGCAGCCCTGCTCCCGATGCCACCGCTCCCACGCCATGACAGCAGTGACCCCACTCACACCCACTGATGGCGCTGAGTGATCGAGCCTGGCATCAGGCTCCCGGCAGTGGGTGTGAACAGTGGTTCTGGAGCCAGCCGTGGGTGCATTCGGTGGCTTTTCGGCCATCAGCAGGTACAAGCAGGGCCATCGCCGGCAGTGGGTGCGAGAGGCAGCTGCTGGCCCCAATCACCTCCCAGGAGCAGGGGGAGATGGAAAAGCCCTGATGGGCTATTGGAGCCTGCAGCTGCTGCTTGCACCCGCAGACAGCGCTGAGCTGTCGGGCAACACCGGTCCGAGCGGTGGCCCTGGCATCAGCAGCGGGTGTGAGTGAGGCCAGCGCTGGCACAGGTGCAGGTGCCGGCAGCAGATGCGAGCACCCAGCAGGACCACAGCGCGTGGAAGCAAAGAATTTTCAGTAACCACCAGAGGCTCGCCCCAATGGCAGCGACCAACACCCTGCCTTGGTCTGTCACCCCTGCTCACCTGCTCCACCATCCCGCTGCGGCCAATGCCTGCCATGTTCCATGCTCTTCCCCCTGCTGCCAATGCCCACCATCTTCCTCCTGAGCCCCCTCGTGGTCCCAACTGGCTATTTGGTTGTTCAGTGGTTCTGCCCTTTGGTCTATTTGCATATTAGGGATATATTATATATAATCCCTCAGCCTGGGCTGTGCCCTCTTGCAGTCTGGGAATCCTCTGGAGATAACGCCCTGCTGGCTTAGGCCTGCTCCTGGGTGGCAGAGGGCAGGCCCAATCCCTAGGTGCAGCCCCTGGTTGGGCTCAGAGCAGGGCTGATTGGGGAGTTGGGGCACTACCCCCTGTCATGCACAGAGCAGGGTGGATCGGGAGGTTTAGGCACCACCCCCTGTCACGCACAGAGCAGGGTCGATCAGGGGTTTAAGGAGCTCCCCACTGTCACTCACAGAGTAGGGCTGATAGGGGAGATGGGGCACCGCCCCCTGTCACACACAGAGCAGGGCGGATCAGGGGGTTGGGGCACTGCCCTCTATCACCCAGAGAGCAGGGCTGATCACGGGGTTGGGACGCCATCACTCTCACACTCAAGGCAGGGCCGAAGGGGAGGTTATGGCTCTACACTGTCACACACAGAGCAGGGCTTGTGGGGTGGGTGGGGAGGTTGAGGCTCCGCATCATGTCACACACAGAGCCGCAGAGTGATCAGAGGTTGGGGAGCTCCCCTGTATCAGGCACAGAGCAGGGTTGATCAGGAGGTTGGGGCGCCTTCCCCTGTCACGAACAGAGCAGGACGTAGAGGGAGGTTGTGGCCCTACCCCCTGTCAAACAGAGAGCCGCAGGGCTATCAGGGGCTTTGGGAGCTGCCCCCTGTCACACTGATCCCGGTGCCGGGAAGCCTCGTGGCTCTGCTGATCCCAGTGCTGGGAGGCATTTTACCCTTTTACTATATAGGATAGAGGCCTGGTGCATGGGTGTGGCTGGCTGGTTTGCCCTGAAGGGTGTCCTGGATCAGGGTGGGGGTCCCCACTGGGGTGCCTGGAAAGCCTGGGTGAGGGGCTGAGGGCCGTTTCCAGCTGGCCACAGCCCCTTCAGGATGGGGGTCCTGCTGGGGTGCCTGGCCAGACT
>NW_006293067.1:44744-45708 GCF_000327345.1 Myotis davidii | reverse complement strand
TTATCTTCTATAATTGAAACTTTGTTGCCTTGAGCAGAGGCCACAGTGACCAGGCCAGGCGGGAAGCTTGGCTTCCTCCATCGCCAGGGCAACCAAGGCTCCTGCTTGCTCTAGCTCCGTGGCTTCCTGCTTCCATTTTTTTAGGTGAATTTTCATATAGTTGCTGTGACTGGCTGGTGAACATAGCTTGGGGCATAGTGGAGGTGTGCCCAATTACCATGTTTCTCTTTTATTAGATTAGATATATATAATATTATATATATATGTATGTATATATATATATATATACATTTTATTGAAACATCTCAATTTTGTATAAATAAAAAAGAAAACACCTTCTGTTCATTTATTATTCAAAAACTGTCCCTCAACCATGTTATGATTGATGCACATGTATACTTCAGCACTGGATAGTAGTTGTTCTACCTAGCTCATCCAGTTTCCCATATTTTTTCCGTTACTTTGGGCAATTTGAATACACTTATTTGCCTTTAAAAACATTTTTTTGAACCCAGAAATTGACCCAAACCACTATGCTCAATTAATATTTGACAAAGGAGGCAAGAACATACAATGGAGTCAAGACAGTCTCTTCAATAAATAGTGTTGGGAAAATTGGAAAGACACATGCAAAAAAATGAAACTAGATCACCAACTTACACCATACACAAAAATAAACCCAAAATGGATAAAGGACTTAAATATAAGACTGGAAACCATCAAAATCTTAGAAGAATCCATAGGCAGGAAAATATCAGATATATGTCATAGCAATATTTTCACCGATACAGCTCCTAGGTCATTGGAAACTAAGGAGAAAATAAACAAATGGGACTATATCAAAATAAAAAGCTTCTGCACAGCAAAAGAAATCATCAACAAAACAACAAGAAAGCCCACTGCATGGGAGAACATATTTGCCAATGTTAACTCTGATAAGGGTTTAATCTCCAAAATTTAAAGG
>NW_006293067.1:38679-44615 GCF_000327345.1 Myotis davidii | reverse complement strand
GGGAACATATTTGCCAATGTTATCACTGTTAAGGGTTTAATCTCCAACATTTACAGGGGACTCATACAACTTAACAAAAGGAAGATAAACAACCCAACCAAAAAATGGGCAACTGACCTAAATAGATACTTCTTGAAAGAGGACATAAGGAAGGTGAAGGGACATAGGAAAACATGCCCAAAGTCAC
Organism: Myotis davidii; assembly: GCF_000327345.1. Taxonomy (NCBI): domain Eukaryota; kingdom Metazoa; phylum Chordata; class Mammalia; order Chiroptera; family Vespertilionidae; genus Myotis; species Myotis davidii. The sequence goes on along the minus strand of NW_006293067.1, from coordinate 44,428 downwards.
TAATTATCTGAAAAATGCAAATCAAAAAGACAATGCGGTACCATCTCACACCTGTCAAAATGGCTATCATCAACAAATCAACAAATGACAAGTGCTGGCGAGCATGTGGAGAAAAAGGAACCCTCGTGCACTGCTGGTGGGAATGCAGACTGGTGCAGCCACTGTGGAGAACAGTATGGAGTTTCCTCAAAAAACTAAAAATGAAACTCCTATTTGACCCAGTGATCACTCTTCTAAGAATATATCTGAAAAAACTAAAAACACCAATCAGAAAAGGATATATGCACCCCTATGTTCATAGCAGCACAATTTATCATAGCTAAGATTTGAAAGCAGCTTAAGTGCCCATCAGTAGATGAATGGATTAGAAAACTGTGGTACTTCTACACAATGGAATACTACGCTGCAGTAAAAAAGAAGGAATTCTTACCAATTGCAACAGCATGGATGGAACTGGATATAAACCTAACCAATAGACACTGACACCAGGGAGGTGAGGGCATGAGTGGGGAACTGGGGGAGGGGGGGAGGGCATGGGGGGATAAGGACACATATGTAATACTTTAATCAATAAAGAGAGAAAAAAATTTATTTCACATGTAATTCAAAACACATCTTTTCTCTGGCTCAGTAAAGGCTAGAGTTGTGACTAGGAGCCTGAGAAAAAGGTGGGGCTATCGTCTGGCCCTTTCTAAAATTGGGATTTCTAAGAAAAGAGATGGGGGAAAATGTAAAGTCTTCTTAACTGCTAGAAAATGTTGTTAATTTGTGTAGCTGTTATCTATTAGTTGTGACTATTTCTCCTACTAATGACTGCAACAACCTCAGTCATGGAAAACTCAAATGCTGCCTCATTATAAGGTGCACCGAGTATAATTTTTACCATCCTGTGGAAACATCATATTACTTATTTTTATAACATGCTTTTGTTCCTTTTTCAGGTGTAGTCACCTCCTGCCACATATAATCTGTTTTCTCTCCCTGGCTAAAAAAGAAGACTTCCCACAGAGAGGAGTTGATAGCAATGTTTCTTAATCCTTATTACACTCCAAGGCCTGTTCTACACATGGCATGAGAAGAAGCTATAAATAGGCTGCAACCTTGTGGTTTCTTTTCCTCCACATCCCCGTGTCATTATGTTTTCTTAGGTCCCAGTGACTCTCCAACTGGAAAGGGCCTCCTCTCAATGAGCCCAGCAGAAGTTGAGCTGACTGTAAAGCTGGCATTCATATGAACTTAGAAGGTAGTCTATTTATTAAGAGAGTTGATTCTCTGATTTGATTTTTAACAACAGTTTAAACTCCAAGGGAAAATTGTGACTTGGTACTTTATAATTTAAAACCAATAGCTATCAGGTAGAATAAAAGAGATTGGTTAGAATATTACTTTAATTTTTCTAGCCCAGACATGTCACACGTAGAGTTATATTTTTGAAGAATCATGAGTGGTGCCTTTGATGAAAGAAGCTTTCATCTTGTTATGCCAATTTTTTGGTATCTTTACTCTAAAATGTTTAAATATATATGCTTTGTCTTATTTCAAATTTTGGCTCTAGATTATTGGAGTATATGAATTTTTTATTGATTTTAGAGAGAAAGGAAAGAAAAGAGAGTGAGAGAGAAACATCAATTTGCTGTTCCACTTATTGATGCATTCATTGGTTGATTCTTGCATGTGCCACAACTAGGGATCAAACCCACAACTTTGGCTCTAACCAATGGAGTTACCCATCTAATGGCTGCTATATGAAATTTTGAAATATGTAATAATGTGAACACTGACACTCCAAGAGTTTTATTTTTATGTTTTTAATTTTTAAATTATTTTTATTTTTCTATTATCATTGAAATACAACATATTAGTTTCCATTGTACACCCCAGTGATTAGGCATTACATAACTTACTAAATGATCATCCTAATAAATCTTGCAAACATCTGGCAACATACATAATTATTAGAGCACTAGAGGCCTGGTGCACATTTGTGCACTGGGGGGGTGGGGGTGAACCTCACAGGCACCAGTGCCCCACTGAAGTCAGTCCTACTCTGTCTGGTGCTCAGTGGTCACAGCCAGTCCTTGCAGCTGATCGGCCTGGGGATAAATCCCTCCCATTAATTCACCAACAGCAATCAAGGTTCAACTACAAGAGGGGAGTGTACACATTCCCAAGAGTTTTAGTGTATAGTTTACTAAACTAGATCATCCCTCTTTCATTTTTCCTTCAAGTATTATGCCAGGATATTTTTCTGATAACTTTTACTTAGGATAGTTGGTATTTTTTTGCTTTTTTTTGATACCAGCTATATTCTTAGTGATTTGAAAATATCTACAGCCTACACCCACATGCTGGGCCAGACTAATTAAGGCCTTTGTTCCCTCAAGTTTATCATTTATGCTCCACTTGTTAACACTTCTGCTTCAGGTATTAAAAAAAATCACAAAACTACTAGTGTAATGATTCATTATTATTAATTTATATCATAACTATATCAGTGTAAAACTCCCCTTTTTGCTGTAGGCTATTTGTTAATTTCACAGCAAAGTATAAATTTGTCTCAGAAGTAAAGGCAATAAAGAGTTGTAGTTGGTCTCAGAAGATTAATAAATCTGTTGCATCATATTTCAAATTCAACTGGGTATGGAAGCAATTAAAAGCATTAATTTGTATATGATCAGAATTGAGAGTAATAAATTAAAAAGTGGCTGATTTAGAGGATCTTTCATTATTGTTCATGCATGATTTCATTTAGGAACTTAATATTATGAATAATTTTTATGTGCCCATTATTTTCTACATTTACACAATTCCACTGGAGTATTTGCTTTTAAGTAATATATTTTAGGTCCATAGTAGACCCTAAATTGGTGTCATTTTTATTTCTTTCTTTTTTATACATTTATTGATTTTATACAGAAAGAGAGAGATTGATGTTCTACTTATTTATGCAGTTATTGGTTAATTGTTGCATGTGCCATAACCAGGGATCAAGCCCACAACCTTTGTATATCAGGAGGATGCGTTAACCAACTGACCTACTCTTGCTTTTTTTTTTCTGTACATTTTCATAGTACAAAAGATAGGTTTTATTTAATTTAAATTTGTTCCTATCATAAGCAACAATTCAAACCATTCTTTCTAATCACCCAGAATTAATTTCTAAGGGAAGAAATTGATTAATTAAATCTACACAGTTCATTCTGTTCCTATCAGTAAATTTCAGCATTAATTAATTTTTGTATTTCAATTTATCATTGATTTTTATATTTCACTTTATGTTATTAGTTTATTCCTCTTTTATTCTCATTTATTACTACTTTATTTTTGTTCTATAAGCCCTCTAATCTCACTAAATTGTTCCTTTTATCCCTCCACTTAAGTTCACTGTACACCCACATTAAAATACTTTCACTAAATTAACTGAAATATTAGCATTATTTATTACATGGAAGGCAGTCAAATAAAATATAATCTGAATATTGGATCACTGCTAAAAATTTCAATTTACATAAAAATTTTGTTACAGATTTTGAATACCTATGGGAATCAGCCATTACATTTCAACCAGCGGAAGTTTAAAGGCACATACTTTTAAATAATGTTTTCTATAGATAAAGCAGTTATTGTAAAATTTTTAATTCTTTAAAAAAAATTTTAAGTTAGTCTACATTCCTCTGAGTTATCCAGAGAAACAGAATTAATAGAATAGATATCCTATGCAGGGAACTGCTGGAATCCACTACAGTCATCTTTGTTTTATATAACCCCTCTAACCATCACTCATATAACCCCTATAAGTCACTCCTTTATTGAATCACTTACTATATATAGGGGAATTTACTAGGGTTCTGGTACGTGTAAGTGGATATTGAGGGCATCAAAATAATTGTGCTAATGGCCCATGCCCTTGCGAGTGTGACTTATCCCTCTTTACTTCTCTGAAAGTTGTTATATTTATAACAGGGAGTGTTATGTGTACTAGATCTTACTAGAAGATTTAAGAAAATCCATAACATGTTAAAATATTGCAAGTATAAATTTTAAAAAAAAATAAACTAAGTCGCCCTAACCAGCTTGGCTCAGTGGATAGAGCGTCAGCCTGCGGACTAAAAGGTCCCAGGTTCGATTCTGGTCAAGGGCATGTACCTTGGTTGCGGGCACATCCCCAGTAGGGGATTTGCAGAAGACAACTGATCGATGTTACTCTCTCATCGATGTTTCTAACCCTCTATTCCTCTCCCTTCCTCTCTGTAAAAAGTCAATAAAATATATTTTAAAATAAAAAAATAAATGAAGTCTTCAGCAACAGTTAGATTAGGGGCATACCCTTCACAACTATTATTAAGAATTTTAAACACATAGGGCCACATAGCAAATACCAGATGAAGTAGGAATATTTTTCACAAATCCTTTTAATCCCAAGATATCTCTCCTTTTACACACACACAAAAAGAGAGAGCGAAAAGCAATAATATAGCAGAAATGAAAGTATATCGACAAAATTGGGATTACTATCATGTAGAATTAATGGCAAATAAATCAAATACAGGAAGCCTACTAAACTTTTGAGATAGTAGTGCTAATAGCTCAAAGAAACAATAAACTTAAACTAAAAGAACCCAGGTTTAAAATGATCCTTGCACTCCTGTCTTTATTTGCAGAATGCAAATGGCAAAATCCACCTTGCAGGATAGAGCACCAATTCACAGGTATTACGTGGATTAACAGATATGCCCAAATACGCCTGTATGGTTACTCTGCTATGAATTTACTCACTTTTTTTTTTCCTTTACCCTTTCTATAGATACAGCTCATACCTATATTTTTAAGTCTATCATATGATTTTCTTGCTATGCAATCATCTATGATCTCTTAAATTGACCTATTTCTCTTTACAACATTCCTAAAGAACTCTTCCTAAAGCTATTGCAATGTTTAGTACATTACCTCATTATTGTTTAACAATGTTCTGTGTGAGTAGACTGTGAGCGCCTTTGCATACTCAGTGCCTGATTTCTAGTAAGCATTTTTCCAATAAATGAATGTAACCAATAATTATTCTACCAAAATTACACTTCAGATTTTGCTTTCTAAACCAAAGAATATTCTTTCTGTATTATTAATGGCATCTAAACTTTGGAAGAGGTATGAGGCAGGATGTTTCAACTGTTGTAGTCTTTGTGCTAAGTGTTAATTGTATAATTATTAACTCCATTTTAGGAAGTGAATGTTTTATTTAAAAATATATTATTTTTAAAACATATTTTTTTATTGATTTCAGAGAGGATGAGAGAAGGAGAGAGAGACATAGAAACATCAGTGATGAGAAAGAATCATTGATCGGCTGCATCCTGCATGCCTTCTTTATTGATTTTTTAGAGCGAGGAAGGGAGAGGGACAGAGAGTTAGAAACATTGATGAGAGAGAAACATCGTTCACTGCCTCCTGCACACCCCCCAATGGGGATGTGCCTGCAAGCAAAGTACATGCCCTTGACCAGAATCTAACCTGGGACCCTTCGGTCCACAGGCTGACGCTCTATCCACTGAGCCAAACTGGCTAGGGCAGAAAATATATTCTTAAAGAAGAAAACAACTTGTCTAATGAAAGAGCATAGCATCGAAAAATAGCATAGCAATTAGCCCTAACCAGTTTTTCTCAGTGGATAGAGTGTCGGCCTGAAAACTGAAGAGTCATGGGTTTGATTCTGGTCAAGGGCACATGCCTGGGTTGCGGGCTCCATCCCTCA
>NW_006293067.1:15137-38662 GCF_000327345.1 Myotis davidii | reverse complement strand
GTGGTGGAGCAGGTGAGCAGGCGGGGTACAGGTCGCTGTCATCAGACCAAGCCTCTGGTGGTTACTGAAAATTCTTTGCTCCCACGCCCCACGTCCTGCCTGGTGCTTGCACCTGCTGCCAGCACGGGTCCCAATCGCTAAGCACCATCAGTAGGTGCAAGCAGCAGCTGCCGGCCCCGGTCACCCCTCAAGGCTTCTCCACCTCCCCTTGCTCCTGAAGGGTGATGGGGGCCAACAGCCACCTCTCCCACCCACTGCCGGTGCCTGGCGCCAGTCCTGATCACTCGGCATCGGCCCTGCTTTCACCCGCTGCTGGCACTGGCCCCAATCGCTCTGCGTTGTCAGTGGGAGCTGTGGGGGCAGGAACAGGGCTGCAGGTAAACGGGAGACTGGGGGCCACAGTGGGAGGGGCCAGGTGGGGGCACAGAGGGTGGGCTGAGACCTTTCAAGGTGCACAAATTCATGCACTGGGCCCCTAGTTTAATTATAAAGAACTATTTCATGCCATAGTAAATGCCAACAATCAGAGCTAGATTTAATATGACAATTCTCTCTTAACTTTACCAATCACCTACATGGTAAAGACTTCAGATAGAAAACCTGTTAAAATTAATTAGCAAGTAGTGATAAAATGTCATGAAAACATTATTATTTTAGCTTAATGAAGTCCCACTTTTCTGCTATTGCATTGTGTTAGAATAGGTTTTTTTTAAGAAAAACACAACAGCCCACCGGGTGTGACTCAGTAGCTGAGGTTGACCCATGAACCAGGAGGTCATGGGTTCGATTCCCAGTTGGGACACATGCCCAGGTTGCAGGCTCAGTTCCTAATGGGGGGCGTTCAGGTGGTAGCCGATTGGTGGTTCTCGCTCATCATTGATGTTTCTCTCTCTCTCTCTCCCTCTCCCTTCCTCTCTCTGAAGTCAATGAAAACATTTTAAAAATATTTAAAAAAAAAGAAAGAAAAGCACAACATTAGGGAGAGGACTCAGCTAAACTTACAAAGTTCATCACATGGTTAGAATACTTCAAATTCATTTTTAGCTTTTGGAACCTTTAATATTTAAATGTAAGGAATCAGTTTTAAGAAAATAAGACAGGGTTCAATGGATTATTTTACCCTGTTTTTGAAAGTATAGAAAATGTCACTAAAACACATTACCTGAAACATCTACTTAAAAATGCCAGTGGTTTTTTCAATGAAAGGCCATCTGCTAAATTCATGGTTCTAATATACAGCCACTAATTCCATCGTAACTATTATGCTAATGCTAATATTCAAGAAACAAACTAACAAATGTAACATCCACTTGAAGATTTGTGTGTGTTTCTTGTTTATTTTATTTCTTCCTAATCCTTAGTAAAATATTACATCTAATTTCTTATTAAACTACTTTAAAAGTTATTAAGTTTCTTTTAAATTTCTTTTAAATTTCTTTTAAATTATTGGGGTGACATTGGTTAATAATCATACAGATTTCATTTGTGCAATTCTATGATACAACATCTGTATATTGAAGTGTGTGTTTACCATCCAAAGTCAGATCTTCTGCCACCGTATTTTGACCCCCTTTATCCTATAATACCCTCCACACCCCTTCCCTCTGGTAACCACCATTTTGTTGTCTGTGTCTAAGTTTTTTATTGTTTTTCTTGTTGTTCATTTGTCACTTCCAGTTTTATATTCCTTGGAGCAAAATCACATGGTTCTAGACTTTTTTTGTCTGACTTATTTTGCTTAGCATGATATTCTCAAGATCTATCCAGGTTGTCACAAATGGTAGGTAAAGGAGATTAGGAACCTGGGCTTATGAGACAGAGAGAAGGTTATTGATTCACATGGATGATAATAGTTAAAAGGTCAGAAAAAGTTTAAATGAATTTGAAATTTATTAATTTAATTATTTCAAATGTGCTTGTGGTTGCTAAACAATGTAAATGTATTTAATGCCTCTGAACTGGACACTTAAAAAGCTTTAAGATAGTAAATATTTATGTTATATATTAAAATACAATCTAAAATTATACTTGCAAAGGGCCACCACTCAATAAGACCTTTTATGAATGTATGGGGGGGGGAAGTAATTTAAACTTAGCAAAGTACCTGTATTATTATTAGTTACTAGAGGCCCAGTGCACAAAATTCATGCATGGGGGTGGGGGCGCTGTCCCTCAGCCTGGCCTGCACCCTCTTGCAATCCAGGACCCCTCGAGGGATTTCCGACTGCCGGTTTAGGCCTGAGCCTCCGGGATCTGGCCTAAACCGGCAATCAGACATCCTTCTCACAATCTGGAACCGCTGTCTCCTAACTGCTCACCTACCTGCCTGCCTGATCACTCCTAACCACTCTGCTGCCTGCCTCATCGCCCCTAACTACTTGCCTGCCTGCCTCATTGTCCCTAACTGCTTACCTGCCTGCCCCTATCTACTCTGCTTGCCTGATCACCCCTAACTGCTCTCCTGCCTACCTGATCAACCCTAACCACCTCTGTCTTGGCCCCCACCACAGTGGCTTCATCCAGAAGGACGTCCAGAATGACGTCCAGAAGGTTGTTCGGCTGTCCAGTCTAATTACCATATTATACTTTTATTATTATAAATGTGCTTTTCAAGGTGATTAAAAAAAATTAATACCCTTGAGGGGGTGTTTAGAAGCACTGAAGAGCTTCTGAAATTCAGTATTATAATATTCAGTATTATAATATTTTTTATTATTCAGTATTATAATATTTTTTCCCAGAATTCAGTATTATAATATTTTTTAATTCTACTTTAAGCAAATAAGATAAGGAGGAGAAACATTTTATAACTGAATCATTCCCATTGAACTGATAGGAGGGGCTGAGTGGGATTCAGGAAAAGTAATTCCTAAAGTTTAGGATTTTAATAATAAATAATTGATTAACATTGCTGCTACAGCTTCTTCACAGATCAATGTTCAAGTGGAATGAAAAGTAGGTTCAAACATTCTGCTGCCACATTTAATGCTGTCATCATAAAATAAATGTATAGTGTTTAAAATCAAATCTAATAAATAACTCTAGACAATTCATGGGCACACCTGAATCAAATTTTTTAATTCTAAGAGAAACTATGAAAATACCATGAATTGTATGAGGCAAGAGTGGATTCTTTTTTTATTCTTGAATAGAAAACTTAATAGTATTGGAAGAAAGGGGGTCAGTGATAAGCATAATATATTTACCTTCTAAGAGCTTAATTTTGAAATGAATTGACAGACTTTTCATCTTTCTCAATATGTTCTGGAAGATGATACTTTGTTTATCTGACCTTATATTTTTTAATAAGTCAACAGTATACTAAGTTTTCTGAGAGAAAAACTGCTAGCTGAAAATAGCACTGTAGAAAGCAACCAGCCAGGTTGTGTCATGATGACTTACAGTCATACATCTATACCACTGCTGTTTCCCTACCATCACGGCGATGAATTACAGTCATACATTCAATCCTGATAAATGATCTACTCAGCTTCTGCTTAAATTAAACTGACGGCAATCCAGAGGAGTGCAGCCACCTATTAACGCGGGGTCCACCATTCCTTGTCTCTATCCTGGTGAATTATGGAATGGTAGTCCTAGCTTTATGCATTGATTAACATTGCTGCTACAGCTTCTTCACAGATCAATGTTCAAGTGGAATGAAAAGTAGGTTCAAACATTCTGCTGCCACATTTAATGCTGTCATCATAAAATAAATGTGTAGTGTTTAAAATCAAATCTAATAAATAACTCTAGACATGGCCATGCTGCAAAATATTAATCACTAATTTCTTTTACCATTACTATCTTTTTATTCTACCACTATGAAGAAAATATCCACAAATGTCAGCACAGATACCTAAGGAGTTATGACTGCCTTTTTTCATAACATTTCTTTGCTTTTTTCCTCAGAATCTAAGAAATAGTCTTAAGTTGGATGTTTTTGGACATTCCCTATCAGTTTAAAAACTGCCCGTTTTATTTAATTTAATTTTTGTTGGAACACGTGAAACACACCTCCATGTCTGTGTGTGTGTGTGTGTGTGTGTGTGTATAGATAGATAGATAGATAGATAGATAGATAGATAGATAGATAGATAGATAGATATAAATATGACTATATTATCAGAGGGGAAAGCTCCTTGTCCCCATCAGTTGCTGGTGGAAGCGGGCTCCTGGGGTACCACTGAAATAAGAATTTCCGGAGGCCCCCACAGGAGGATGAGGTATTTTGGAAAGCTTTATTTTTGTGGAATGAAACCCCTGAGTTTCCAAGGTACCTTCTCCTGCTGTCCTGCCAAAAATAAGTCCCATTTCACTTTCAGCAAAGCTAAGTTCAAAGTCAATGTCCAGTTTCCACTCCATGTGGGAGCGTAGATCCAACCCAGCATCAGGCTTGCTTAGTTTGTGTTCGCTGCTGCAGTCCATCAGTCCATTGCATGTGGGGTCTGCACAGCCACATGGCTATGGAGGCAACATGGGCAGGAGAGAACCCAAAGGAACCAAAAAGCCAAGAGAGAGAAAATGATAACCCTATATAATAAAAGCCTAATATGTAAATCGACTCCTTTGTTTGAGGGATTATGTAGTCCCAAATTTTCACAGGTTTATAGTGGCCCCAACCCTTCTAGCCAATGATCTCTATTCCTAGATTTGACTGGCAGCAAGCACCTTCCCAATGTCATCCCATTCACTGTGCATGTGCCTATCTTCCCCTTTGTCCAGTCCCTTCCCCCAGGAATCTGCAGGGGATGGGCCAGTGGTCCCAGGGAAGTGCAAAATTGCAGTTCTGGAGATAGAGTTAGAAGTCTAGAGGCGAACTTGGGGCAACTAATTAGTACACAGAAACATACCTGCATGAAGACATCTGGATAGAGAAAATAGAATAAAGTTAAGCTTAAAAAAAATCCTTGAGTATCTCAATTATTATTAGCTAATTTTAAATTTATTTTTTATGTAAAGTAGTCTTAATGATATATTTTATTTTAGTGCAAGATATTTCACATGAAAAAATTAATGCAAATGTTATTATATTCTAATTAGTGCCTTATTATAATACAACCAGAGGCCTGATGCACAAAATTTGTGCATGGGTAGGGTAACTAGGCCTGGCTGGCCATCAGGGCCAATCTGTGGGGTGATCGGGGGCCCCCTGCTGGCACCCGCCTTGGCTGGCCTGGGGTCTCTGGGCTGGGGGCAGCTCCTGGGTTGAGCATCTGCCCCCTGGTGGTCAGTTCACGTCATAGTGACCAGTCATTCCGTCGTTGGGTCGGTTTACATATTAGGCTTTTATTATATAGGATTATCATTTAAAACTGAATTTAAAAATTCTGTGAAAGTACTAAAATGTAGTGTAAGTGCTACATTTAATTTAGGACAGACTGTTTAAAATCACTAAGTTCACTTTTATACTATAGATTTCATGAAAAATAGATATGCAGAGTATATTTCCCAGTGGTTTTAGTTCATCATTACATACTTAAACCACTTAGTGGTATATATTGAAAATTACTCTTGTCACTTTATAGAAAACTTTTTATATAAAATACTGATATTACAAGGGAATTATACACAATAAATTCCTGTAATTATATTACAACTAGAGGCCCGGTGCACAAAAATTTGTGCACTGGCGGGGGGGCTGCAGCGTCCGGGTCTGCTGGCGGGATCAGTCCCGGGCGACTGCTGGCACTCAGGCCCCCAACCCAATCTCTCGGGTTGAGGGCGTGAGTGCGGACGGACACCGCAGCCACCCCGCTGGCCCGCGTCCTGGTCTGCCGGCGGGATCGGTCCGGTTTGGGGGCGTGAGTGCGGGCGGATGCTGCAGTCGCCCCGCAGGCCCGTGTCCGGGTCTGCCGGCGGGATTGGGTCTCAGGCGACTGCTGGCACTCACACCCCCAACCTGCTCTCAGATGGCGCTGTACCATCCTGCCTGCAATATGCAAATTAGCCGCCATCTTTTTTGGCGGTTAACTGCCATCTTAGTTGGCAGTTAATTTGCATATCTCGCTGATTAGCCAATGAAAAGGGTATCGGTCGTACGCCAATTACCATTTTTGTCTTTTATTAGATAGGATGTTATGAATTTTTCTTATCATAATACATTAAGAATAATTTTAATTAAGCAAGTACATAATCCTATTTTATGAATGATAATATTTTCTGCATATATTGTTTATTTTAAAGTGAATTTAGGTTGTATTTCATAAATGTGAATGCAGAAAAGATATATTAGTATGATTGTAAGATTAATCTCTGTATAGAATGAGGAAATAGAGAAGAAGAAAGAAACATAAAGGAAGGGCTGGCCAATATACACAAATTTAAGAGTCTAATTTACAAATAAAAAAAGCTTTTAAGGAAACCGTGCATATGTTTGATTCTGCTATTCATTGCATGTTTAAAATCCAGACATAGGTTACAAGTTAACTTGGAAACTTCTTACTTACCAAAAAATGTAACCCCAAAATCAGTTTCCCTTGTTTTTGTTTTGTTTTGTTTTTCTTTCTATTGCCTTTTTTGGAAATTAACAAGATTTGTATCTAGCCCTAGCTGGTTTGGCTTAGTGGATAGAGCATCGGCCTGCGGACTGAAGCGTTGCGGGTTCCACTCCGGTTGAGGGCACATGCCTGGGTTGGGGGCTCAATCCCCAGTGTGGGGCATGCAGGAGGCAGCCAATGATTCTCTCTCATCATTGATGTTTCTATCTCTGTCTCCCTCTTCCTCTCTCTCTGAAATCAATAAAAATGTATTTTAAAAAGGTTTGTATCTAATATAAAAATCTTATCCAAACATACTTTTAAAAAAATATCTTTCCTGATGAATAATGTAATACCTTCAGATGCTCTGCACCTCATACATTATTGCTTTTTATTCTTAATTACCAAGTTAAGTAAAATCTTGCACAGGTGTTCATTGGAAATTTTATGAAAGCAAGAAGCACTTCAGGAATGGCAGTGTAAAAATCATAAAAATCTGTGTCCCTATAAAAGTGATGAGAATACTGGCAGAAATGATCAAAATCAACTTTTTCATACCTCTAGAAATTAGCTAAGTGTTGCAACAATACAGGGGGCATTTATTCAAGGGAAAAAACCACGTTTAAATCTATGCCAGAACAGTGAGCTTTTGACACTATCACTTGTCTGATTATCATCTTTCCACAAACCCAATGTAGTCTTGAAAACTAGCATCCTCAAAAGTACAGTAGTTATGGAATGAGTAGGGTAAAGCCACAGAAGCTGGAAAAATGGGTGTGGAGCTACCTTAAAATTTCCTTCCCACAGAATTTTCACCAGCTAACTTGTCTGGCAATGCTCTAAAACAGCGGTTCTCAACCTGTGGGTAGCGACCCCTTTGGGGGTCGAACGACCCTTTCACAAGGGTCGCCTAAGACCATCGAAAAGCACATATATAATTACATATTGTTTTGTGATTAATCACTATGCTTTAACTGTGTTTAATTTGTAACAATGAAATTGGGAGTCACCACAATATGAAGAGCTGTATTAAAGGGTCGTGGCATTAGGAAGGTTGAGAACCACTGCTCTAAAAGGTTCATTTTAAGGCTGGTCTTTATTTGAACTGACTCAGAGCTATTATATGCCAAGAGCCAATTGCTAGGGCGTTTGTGAGGGAAAAGGGACCAAAACACTATCAATTGTTTAACAATGCAGTTACCCGAAGTAGCAACATCACTGAGGATAATAAAAAGTTGAGCTAATAAAAATTAAGAGTAAAACTAAGGAATTAGTGATCTTAGAAAAGCTTCAAAATATTCCTAGGAATCTACAAGAACATTTGCATGTGCAAGGTTGCATGCAAAATTTCTTAAAATTTTTATCTCAAACAGACTGGAAATGTATAAGTGACTTTTTTTAAAATATATTTTATTGATTTTTTTTACAGTGAGGAAGGGAGAGGTAGAGGGATGGAAAGTTAGAAACATCGATCACCTGCCTCCTGCACACCCCACACTGGGGATGTGCCCGCAACCAAGGTACATGCCCTTGACCGGAATCAAATCCGGGACCCCTCAGTCCACAGGGCGACGCTCTATCCACTGAGCCAAACCGGTCAGGGTTATAAGTGACTTTTAACAACACATCTATATTCTGTTTGCTAACGTGTTTTGGGGTTTGTGTGTTTACACATAACCTCTCCATCCAAATGCATCCATTTAGAGCATTTAATCATTCATTTCAAAAATTTTGATATGTGTTATATGGTTATAAGTTCTAATGACATATAAACAAGCTGAAGGATACATATTTTATTGAAACTGTTCTATATCCACTACACAGTAAAACTGGCTGCTTTGGAAGATATAAAGTTGCCTGTCATTGGAGGTATTCAAATAAATAACTAGAAGGAAGCTCTGTGGACCTGTAGAATAGAGTAAAAGAAAGAAGGGGCTTTTGTACCAAAGTTGAGTTTTAATTTCCTCAAAACAAGAACATAATGTGAATTTATATGAAATTCGTATTCCATGGCTCTGATAAACAGGCCATAGCTATGTATTTCCTTACAGTTTTCTATCCATGTCATAACATTTCTCTTAGGAATCCCAGCAGTAAATCACTAAATTATTTATTTTGGCAATGGCTTTTTTTTTTCTAATTGTTATTTTTGTATAAATGTTATGACCCTTTTCCATTAATCAAAAAGGGGTGGGAAACCTTTTTTCTGCCAAGGGTCTTTTGGGTATTTATAACAACATTCAAAGCCCATACAAAATTATCAATTTAAAAATTAGCCTGCTATATGTGGTCAAACATTTAATTAACTCACCCCTCGTGCCTTGGCAGGGCCAGACCAAATGGATTTTAGGGCTTTATACGGCCCACAAGCCGGACGTTCCCACCCCTGGATTAAATGCTCATTAAATACAAAATCCATTATATTCTCCCTAAATCTTTATTCAAGGCTTTACACAGCATATGCTTTCAATAAACATTATTTGTAGTTATATATATGCACCATTAATGAAATATCTAGCAACAAATGGACATTTTCATTGACTCAGAAAACTCAGATAAATTATATCAAACTATACAAACTTAGATTATGGTATGAATATTTTATGCCATTTATATTTTGCTTCAATTTAATTTATGCTATGTCTCAAAATTTGCATTTTGTATTTCTGTAATAATTCAAGAATGTACAACAATGTAATCAGTACATCTAGTTAAAAGAACAGTGTTTTTTTGAAAATATGCTTTTGAATCTATGGGTAAAATCATGAGTTAGTGATTTCCTAATAAGGAGGAAAGCATCATTTTATTTCATGCATGACATTAGATTTGTTCTAAAATTATCTATAAACTACTAGATCAAATCAGAGCAAAGTGATATGTAATCCCTGTATAAAAGTGAAAAGCCTGAGAGTTACATGATAAAATTAAGATAATTCAAAAATAGTTCAGAATGAACCACTCTTACCAAAACAGATTAGAATAAAGTGTTATCAAGTAGGTTGAAAAAATTGAAAATTGAAAAATCTGGATTTAATGATAGAATAAAGATAATTCCTAAAGTGGTTAAGAGAGAAATGAAAGTCTAAGCTAAACTGATGCAGTATCTTTCCTCAGTTAACTAATTAACTTAGAGAAAATGACTATTGAGAGTTTAATTGAATGGAGTTGAGATGATTTATAGTTCAAAGAATATTGAAAATATAAACTGAAGAACAAAAATAGAGCCAGAGACATAGAAGCATTGAACAGACCGTCCAACCTAAAAGGGAAGGAAGGGGAGGAGGGATAAGAGATCAACCAAAGGACTTGTTTGCATGCATATGAGCATAACCAATGGACACAGAGAGTAGGGGAGTGAGGGCATGTGCTGGGGGGTGGGAGCGGCCTGGGAGATGTCAATAGGGGAAAAAGAAGACTTATATAATACTTCAAACAATAAAGAATTTAAAAATACAAAACAACAATAAAACAAAACAAAAAAAAACCACAAAAAATATTGAAAATTATCTTTTATAAATTAAAATACTTTAAATTTAAAGTTACCTTTTCAGGAAATGTTACAACAAATATGTATATTATTTAAGTGCCTTTAAAATAAAAGACTTGGTTAATATATGTGCATACATTTATATCATCATATTCTATATGTGAAGTCTTAATTTAAAAAGTACTCATTTGTAAAGGGACCATTTGATGACAAAGTGGTCATTAAGGCAAATTTTTAGCTCTCTGTTTTGTCATTTGGAAGCAAGACAATCAAAAAGAGCTTTAAAGTGAGTAGATATATTTTATTGTTGATATATTAGATTAAATTTTTTATGGCCAGAAGATGATTTCTGGAATTAATTAAATATGTCGACTAAAGAAAGCACTTTCTGGAGCTGACTCAGAAAGAACTATTTAGTCTAAATGAGTGAATCAAAGATGTCCGAAAAACAAATAAAAAGGTAATTTGTTATACATTCCCCTAAATCCATGCTTGAAATATAACTGAAAGAATCAATATTTTTCTTAGTTTTTCCTAATTCAATTACTCATTCCTTTAAATCACTATGATTACATTACAGTATTCTAATTGAGTGTAGTAAATTCATTTTCTCAAGAAAAAAAAATCTACCTAAAAAGGGAATTTAAAGAATTAGGCTGCAAATTATATTATCCAATTAGGTTTAGATTTCCACTGTAGTAAATCTTGCTCTCAATTCCCAGTGCAGCAGATAATTTCAAGGTTATGTTAAATACGTAGCAGCTGGAGGTTGCCAAATAAATGTGTTGAATGAGTTTATTTTAGTGAAGTATGTACTATCTTTTTTGACATGCATGTAATGATAACACATTTTTTGGCAGCTGGGTTCCCCAGGGCAGAATGAAGTCGTAATAGAGGACAAAACATCCTGCTTATGTATGTAATACCATGAAATAGCATATATATTTGATGAGGAGAAGAGTCTCATTTGGATGACTGACTTTAGCTGAGGTCATATTTCATAATTCATATTAGTGAAATATTTTTCAATATCCTGAGTTGAATTCAAAATACCAAAATAGACACATCTAACTAAATTAGCTCTTGTAAACAAAACCAAATTTTACTTAGCATATCATCAAATTGTCTTAGCAAAGCAGTTTATAAATTAAAAGATAAAAATGATTCTATAATTTTAATTTTTCTAACCACAAGTATATAATAAATTATACAGAGTTTGGTGCTTTGGCCTTTTATTTATAATCTGATTTTGAATTAATGAGGACATTTTGTGCAAAATACTAGTTAGAAATTATAGCTTTTTCTCCTCCCAAAATAACCTATGGTAGGCCACTGATTTTGCATGATGATTTTTATTAATAAATATTATGTGTTATGCAAAATAAGATTCAAAGCATGGAGGCATGGAACAGACTGACATATCCTCAGTGTGGAGTTGGGGAAATGAGAAGAGATATACCAAAAAACATATATACTTATATGCATAGCCCATGGACATGGGCAATAGGGTAGTGAAGACCTGGGAGAATGTGTAGGGCCTGGGAGGAGGAAGTAAAGGGGGGCAAAATGGGAGATATATGTAACACTATCAATAATAAAAAATATATTTAATATATTATATGTTATAATTATCAAATCTATATTGTAAAATATATTTCTATCTGTATCTGGCTTTGTATTTTTACTTATCATAACTCCCTTTAATCTGCATCAGTACAATGTGGATTTACATTAATATTTGATAATGTTTAATTTTACTTTAGAAGAAGAAAAAATAAACTATTGGATTGATGAAATTAGTAAGATGCTTTGGTATACATAATGACTATGTCATTAGATTTAAAAATATAGGTAGAATTTACAAAATGTTTTAAATATGGATCCTAACATATGAAGCATTATAGAAATAGGTAAGATGCATTGAGTAGATGATAAAAGATCCAGGGAGAATAACCCTAATTCTAAAAGAAATGATAATAATAATTTTAAAAAGATTAACATTTTTAAAGGTAATGATGTTAAATGAGAGAAAGAGAAAGACTGTGAAAACCAAACACAAATAACATTGCTGTGAAAATATTAACTCTCAGAAATAGCACTTGGTATTGGGGGGAAAGCAAATAATTAAAACAATGTGGTGTTTTCAGAGATGATAACTAGAGCTTTATAATTTCTTTAAGACAAACTTATTTACAACTTTGGTGATACATATATATATAATTGCATCTAGTTATAAAGTACTATCATATTAGCATATTATTGTACAGAGTATTTTACTAAATGTTTAACTATACTTTATATATGAGACTATTAATTTTCTATTTCTAATATTGATAGTTTCAACATTTCTCTAGTTTTATTCTTCAATCTTATTTAAATTTTTCATTAGAATATTTTTAAATTTATTTCTTAGATTTAAAATTTGATTTTTCTCTTTCGGATTCTTAATCTGTCCTTTTTGTTTTTATTACTTCCTTCCTATAAAAGTACTATTTATTTTAGTTCAATTATTATTTTATTTTTATTTAATAACAATATTTTATGACTCAGACCCTCTCCTCTGAATACTGATTTGTTTTTCTTTTGTTTGATTTTTTTATATTTAAGCTCTTTATTGATGCAAGAATTATTTAGAAAATTGTTGCATTATATTAGGGAAATTATATTAACATTTTATTATGAATTAATTGCATTGTGATCAGATAATATGGTCATAATTGGCAATTCTGAGAGTGCACACTATTATCTACCTTTTAAATGATCTGCACTTTAGCTGAAAGAAGTCTTATCACCCAAATCATATTTCTTCTTGAGAATCCCACACTTAACTAATTTTGGAGGACGAAGAGCAGGCCATCTTGGCCCAGTCAGGACAGCTCTGACAGACAAATCATCCTTTCTTCAGAACTCCCTTGAAGGAAAGCCAGGGCTGTGCTTGGCCTTACAACTCTGGTTATGTTTTTCCTCTTCCCACTCCTGCTTCGTTCACTTTTTTTTCCAAGTGTTCATACGACAAAAAAATCTACACAATAAAGAATAACAACATGCATGCCGAAATCCATCTAAAAATCAATTTCCAAGTAACCCACTCTATAATAGCTGCTACTGGAAGCCATCTGAGGAAGAATGCCATAATATGGGATCCCTGGCATTCTATCAATGAGGGCCCATCAATAATAGTAGGTACAGCGCACACAGTTTCTACACAAGAGGCAGTACAACTACTGAAACTTACAGTTTTTATAACAACAAATACTGTTGGAAAAATTCATTAATTTGTGTGATAAATCAAGTATTTGAGAAATCTGGAGGGTAGAACAAATATAAAAATGAGTAATTGATGCATATTGCAAAGATCAACTGAACTCTGGAAAAATGGTAATGGATCTCAGAGAGGGATGAATTGCTAACTAAATACTAATTGTGTAAACAGGTAACTTCTGGGCAATTTACAATGATGCTTTCATTCCTGTCAATAAAAGGGCAAAAAACCCTGAGGATCAAACCCAGAATTTAATGGACAAAATAGTCAAACTTCAAAATGTATAAAACTTCCAACCAGGGAAGGGCCATGCTCAGGACCTTGTTACAAAAGAATGGGACATTGACACAAAATATGTTGACAGATATCTGGTTGATGTTCCACAAACTATGAATCACCAGGTTTTCCTGAGCCCACTGAGCCAGCAAAAAGCGGCCCAATTCTCATTAATAAGAGCTGGTATCTCCTCCTTCTTTAGAGCAGATACAATTTCTTCTCTCCTAGAAGATGCCATGCTCCTTTGCTTCTAGATTCTTCCTTTATGCTCTCTCCTAAGAAAAATGTCTGTGATTAAGATGAAGTGGCAATTTAACCCAATCATGGATGTGCTAAGCATAATAAGAAAAAGGACTAAACACTCAAAAGTGTTGTAAGGTCTAGCTGGCATGCACTAGCAAGAGCCAGGAAAAACATTTGGGATTGATCAGGTGGACAAAGCATTATAATGGATAGTTTACCAAACTGGAAGAACTCATCTAGGACACATGATTTGAAATTCTGGAAAGAACTCCAGGAGAGATTGTGTCAAGTTATTGCTAAGAAACCTTGTAGATGCATTGAACCTGTGATATCCAGTACTAAATATGGTTGATACACCTAAAGTTTTGTGACAGTGGAAGAAAAATTTTAAAAGCTCAGAGAAATAAACATGCTGTAGTAGATACATTTTGTAAAACTGAAAAATACAACAAATGATTATGTTCCATGAGAAGAACCAAAAGATACATGATTTACCAAGACAAAGGAGAATGCATAGGTGAGAAAGCATGGTTGCTTTCCTCTATAAACAAAAGATGGTGATATAGGAAGTTCTTAAGGAGCTAAGCGCAGTGGCAGCTATCAGGGTATTGGGTTTACCAAACTTACAAGCAAATACACTTGTCTATGACAGTTTCTTGGAAGCTAGCAGAGGACAAAAGTCTCCTAGATCAGAGACAAATGTATATGTACTTACCAAAAAACAGCAGCAGTCAGTAACACTGAAGTTATTGGCAAGGAGAAGGAAGGTGGCTCATTGAAAGGAATATGACCTCACTTCTCAGACTGCCAGCTACATAAACAATCCTGAGAAATGGCCAAGATTACCAAGTAGACAGGCCCTTGCAATATTGGCATATTTAACAATATGTATAGGAATGCAAGGGGCCCACTCTGGGCTGCCTCCAATAATCAATAAAATGGTAAAGCTCCCTTAAAATAGCAGCCAAGTGTATTCTAGTAAAATGACCTTAATAAGTGGTAAGTGCAAGGTTAGGACATCAGGTAGGGACGGGCCTGATCCTCAGAGATTTATAGACAATTAAAAGCTGTCTAAACTGAAGTATCCCTGCTGGACGGGTGGTTGAGTGGTTGAGAACCGAACTATGAACCAGGAGATCAAGGTTTGATTCCCAGTCAGGGCACATGCCTGGATTGCAGGCTCAATCCCCTGTGGAGGGCCTGTAGGAGGCAGCCGGTCAATAATTCTCTCTCATCATTGATGTTTCTATGTCTCTCTCCCTCTTCCTTCCTCTCTGAAATCAATAATATATACAATGGAATAGCCCTATTTCTACTAGGTCCTTCTTGTTCTACTAAAATGTCAAGATAACAAATAAGCATAACTGTAGAAATTAGAAAGATGGAGAATTATTAAGGAACTCTGTGATTTGAAGAATGACTGCAGTGGGTCCCTGGTTTTCTTGTTGTCGCTCATGTTTCTTGGACTGACCATTGAAGAAAACCACAAGCCAGAAACTAAAACAAACTGGAAAAAAAATCCATCAAAAACCTTACTCTCTGGCTAGAGAACTGGAAAAAGGGTGGCCTGCCAGAACAGAAAACCTTTCAGGCAATATCTACTATACCCCAGCCAAACAGCAATACAAAAACCACCCTTCTGCTGCCCTCATGTTTAAACGTGAAAGGGTGAGCTCCATCCCACTCCTCATGGATGAATCAGATGTTAGAATTATCTGACTAGGATTTTACAGTAGCCATCACAAAATTATTTTAGTAAAAAATTATTATTTTCTTAAAGAAAATAAAATGAGGAAACCTTGGAAGAAAACATCAAAGTTATAGAGAAAGAACCAAATCCAAAAATACACTGACATTCAGAACAACAATAAAAATGAATGGGCTTAATCTATAATAATAAAACCACAATATGCTAATTAGACCAGATGTCTTTCCAGACGACCTTCTAGATGAAGCCAGGGCTGCGAGGGAAGCCCAGGTCCTGGGTGCCAGAAGGAAGCCTGTGGCAGTAGCCGGAGGAAGGAAGGCTGACTCTTGCACAAATTTTGTGCATCGGGCTTCTAGTAATATAATAAAAATGTCAGAGTACAGAATTGGTAGAATCAATGAATTTGAAATCAGATCAATTAAATATACCCAATCAGAGCAGAGAGAGTAGACCTGAGCAACAATAACAAAAGAGATAGCATTCCTAACATTGAAATCCCAAATGACAAGGAGAAAGAATGTGGGGCTGAAAATGTTTTCAAAAAAATACTGGTTTCTAAGTGAAATAAGCCAGTCAGTTCAAGAAAAATACCACATGATCTCACTCATTTATGGATAATAAAGAACATTATAACCTGACGAACAAAAAGATAGATACAGAGGCAGAGAAGCATCGAACAGACTGTCAAATTACAGTGGAAAGCTGGGGAGGTTTGGTGGGGGAAAGGTAGGAAATCAACTGAAGGACTTGTATGCGTGCATATAAGCATAACAAATGGAAGAAAGACGGGGGGGGGTCCCCCTCCTCCCTCACCGATCCATGGGCGTCCCTCCCGAAGCTGCGCACTCGGTCGAAGAGAATGACCTTCCCCACCAGGAGAGGACCGGTCTTCGGTCAAGGGTATACGAGTAGCTGCGCTCCCCTGCTAGAACCTCCAAACAAGCTCTCAAGAAATACTGGTTTAAAGTCCTCAAATTTGGTGAAATATGTAAATCTACAGATGTAAGAACATGAATCTCAAATAAGATAAACCCAAATAAACTCATGCCAAGTCACAACATAATTAAATGTCTAAATGCTAATAACAAAAACAATCTTGGAAGAAGAGAGAAATGATACATTATAGGGAAAATAACATTTCAGATACAGTGAATTTCTCATATGAAATCATACAGGTCAGAAAGAAATAATCCTTGAATGCTTCAAATGGAGAAAGAAAGGAAACATTGACTGTGAGTTCTATTGTCTGGCAAAACTGTCCTTCAGGAATGAAAACAAAATAACATTCTCAGGTGAAACAAAAGAGAAAAGTTGTCACTAGCAAGGCTACCCTTTCTATAAATAGAAAGGAAATGATAATAGAATGCTTGAAATTCCAGGAAAATAAGAGAACAATGGAATCTGCAAAAATAAAGGTAAATATAATAGACTATTCTTTACAAGAGTTTTCAAAATCATATTTGGTGGTTGAAGTAAAAATAACAACATCTGATTTTGTATCAAATGTATGCCAAAAAGATTCTTAAAATAATTATATTATAAACTAGAGACCTGGTGCACGAAATTCGTGCACTGGAGAAGGGAGTGTCCCTCAGCTCTGCCTGTACCCTCTCCAATCTGGGACCCCTCGGGGGATGCCCGGCTGCTGGTTTATGCCCAATGGATGTCCGACTGCCGGTTTAGGCCCCTAAACCGGCAGTCAGACAACCC
This sequence comes from Myotis davidii, assembly GCF_000327345.1. NCBI lineage: Eukaryota > Metazoa > Chordata > Mammalia > Chiroptera > Vespertilionidae > Myotis > Myotis davidii. The sequence continues at coordinate 21,497 of NW_006293067.1, read as the reverse complement.
TCTCACAATCTGAGACTGCTGGCTTCCAACCACTCACCTGCCTGCCTGCCTGATTGTCCCTAACTGCTTCTGCCTGCTGACGTGATCACCCCCTAACCACTCCCCAGCCTTATTGATGCCTAACTGCTTCTTTGCTGGACCAATCGCCCCCAACTGCCCTCCCCTGCCAGCCCAGTCACACCAACTGCCCTCTCCTGCTGGTCTGGTTGCCCCCAACTGCCCTCCCCTGCCAGCCATCTTGTGGTTGTGGGAGCCGCCATCTTTGAGGGCATGCAGTCAATTAGCATATTCCCTCCTTATTGGCTGTGAGCACTGCCATCTTTGAGGGTGGGTGGTTAATTAGCATATTCCCTCCTTACTGGCTGTGGGTGCCACCATCTTTGTGATGGTGTGAGGGTCAGTTAGCATATTCCCTCTTTATTAGATAGAATTGGGGACAGTAGAGGTTCCTAATAGAAGTAAGATTTTGACATTTACTTTAACTGGAGGAACATAAGAGAATACCAATACCAGTAAACTGTGGTAAGTTCTGTAAGTATATTGTAATACCTAGAACAAGCACTAAAAGAAATTATACGAAGCAAGATACTATAAAAACATTAATAAATCAAGAAAGAAATCTAAATAATTTCAAGTGCCTCAATGTCTTAGACCACGAGAACTAATATAACAAATTACCATGGACCGGGTTTGTGGTTTAAACAACAAAGATTTTTTTCTCATAGTTATGGAGGTTTGGAAGTCCAAGATCATCAAGGTGTCCCAAGTCAGAGTCAATGCTTGGTGAGAACCTTCTTCCTGACTTGTGGGCGGCCGTATTCGATCTGTGTCTTCACATGGCAGAGAACAGAAAAAACTCTGGTTTCTTACTGCTGACTGTACAACTCAATGGGGACCAAGGGTGAGTCCTGAAATGACACCATGAGCCAGTGATTCATTCTCACAGAGGTAAACCCTTAATGCAGGCATGAGTTTTGCTTTCCTGCCCACAGGACCTCAGCCAGCACAACTATCTAATCCTGATTTAGTATTTGGCTTAACATGGGATCCCCCTTACAATCCTATCTGTCCAGTATTCTGCTGGATGTGGCCCCATGACCTTGGGATCCAAAACACTATTCAGACGTTCTCAACCTAATATAATGTGTGCAGAAGATGTACCCTACAGGCAATACTTTAGTGAGATGGAGCAACCTTCAGGACAGATTGAATTCTGTTGTAACATACTTGTACTTATACATATGCAGATGCATTCCATATACATTTTTATATAGTAATTCTCCAGAAGGAACTGTGGGGTCCAAGAACCAAGACATTGGAAACAAGAGAAGCTCTACTTATCCACATTCTCAGGATGCTTTTCCTGACTATAATTTTAGGATCTGCAAAGTCAGAATTTTTTGCTTCCCAAAGGGGGAACTCTACTGTCAAAAGATGCATAAAGAGAGAGTAAATCATAAGCTGTGATTGCCAGGTGGACACATCACATTCCCTGCATGAAGAGGAGTCATCCTCCAGGCTGGGGAATTGATTCTGATCATCAGGAGAAAAGGCTGCAGTCACACAGTGAAAGAGATGGGGAAGGTATTAGGTACCCGGTGATTCTCTTGAACAGCTCTTGTACATCTTTTGACAGCAAATGCAGAAGTATAGCAACTGCAGAAAGGAATGGTGCCGGGGGCTCAAATCTCACAGAAATGAAGGTTTGATTACATCTCTAGCTAACGCATTGATATACCAGCTGTTGTTATAACTTAGGGTGGGGGGAGTCTAGCATGGGTGGAAGAGGCCAGAGATGATGAGTTTCAACTTTGGCCCTGAGACCAGCAATCGGATTAGTAGTTCAACCCAATATGATTCATGTCCTATCTATCTTCCAGAAAGAGATGTTTCTCAGAATTCTGGAAAAACTGACACTATGAGTGGTCTTTGTTGAACACAGATTCATTCCCCAGATTTCCCTTCAGTGAAGAACCAGTTGTCCCAAATGCTAGATGGGCTCTAAGCAGACTGTCTTCAGTTGAAAGTCCTTCTGAGATTTTTCAGGTGCCCAGTCTTTTCTCTCCCAAAGTCACATCTCTTCCCACAAAACCAACATCCAATAACTGATTAAATGAGCACATAAAGAATGATCATCTTGGCCCAGTCAGGATAACGCTGGAGGAATGTTATAGCTCCAAATCTCCCCATTCAGTCAGTCAAGATTGTTTGTGGGTCTACACCACAGCTTAGCTAGTCAATCTGCCCACTCCTGCTTCCTGTCTCTTCTTCCACAGGATTGTTTGCAGAGGTGCTTTACACACTAACACAATCTGCGTGGTAAACTACCTCATAAAATCTACTTCCATGGAACATTTTATATTGGGTATTCACCTGCAACTAGAACCATGATGGAAGGTGTCCTGTAGGACCTGGCATTGTAGAGGGCAGGTGTCTGAGAGCAACCATAATCCTGAAAGACATGTCCTGGTTTCTCCTCCTCCCAGTTCTCCAATCATCTCATCTCTATGAATCTAATTACCATAACTTGGCCAGAAGCCAATTGGCAAGATAGCCTGAGAAATGAATTTTAGGTATAGAATTAACATAAAAATAAAACTCTTCAAATATAAACCCCCATTTTAAAATGGGTTAAAGTACTAATAAATATCTCACTGATCAGGTTTATATTTTTCCCCACATCTTTGTATTATACTCAGTGAAATCAGTTGTTCCCCATATTTTAAAAGCTTATCTGTCTATCTAAGTAACTAGCTATGTTCTATTTTAATTCTTGGAGAAATGGCATTATATGGTGGCTACTAATATTGCAGGTAGCCCCCTGTATGAGCAAGCAGAGTGGTTTTCATCACCTATTAATACTAGGGTTAGGATCACAGGAAAGGTAGGACTCATCAACTGTATGAATAAGAGAAAGCACAGCAAAATAACCTAGATAAAATATATTTAAGATTTTAAAAAATACTATACCTATTCCCGCATTAAATAAAAGTATATTTTTTCAAGATTCTAAACATAAAGAGTAGAAGAATAAAATAGCTGGTACTGTCAGCTAAAAATTCTACTATTGCATTGCATATAATCAAGGACAGTTGTTTCTATTATTTGATTTGTATTTTAGTTCATTTATTTCAGGTACATATAATCTATAACCAAGTTACTAGAGTACATTTGTTGAATTTTCTTAAATCTAATAAGAAAAACTTACTTAATATATTTTAAACTTGTCCTAGACTTCTCAATAATGTAATTACTTCATGTATTCATGGAAGTACCTTTAATTTATTAGCTGAAATATTTTTTAACTACAGGTATAATAATTTAAGTTTATAGAGTGTAATTAAAATCTTTATTTACATATTATTAATTTTAAAGTTATAAATTGAAATGCATGCTTTAAATAATCAAAATTGCAAGTAATAAATGTATATACATTTTGCATGAATACATTTGCAATCAAACATTTTTGTAATACAAAACTCTTAAATATTTTTGATTTAATTTGTTTTTGTTTTTAAATATATTTTATTGATTTTTTACAGAGAGGAAAGGAGAGGGATAGAGAGTTAGAAACATCGATGAGAGAGAAACATCGATCAGCTGCCTCCTGCACACCCTCCACTGGGAATGTGCCCTCAACCAAGGTACATGCCCTTGACTGGAATCGAACCTGGGACCCTTGAGTCCGCAGGCCGATGCTCTATCCACTGAGCCAAATCTGTTAGGGCTGATTAAATTTTTAATGAATTATTAAATATTCCCTTTAATAGAGTTGTGTGTAAAATAAATATACTACAATTCAAATTTTAGATTAGTTGAAATATACTTCTTAAGGTTTTAATTCAATTTTTTAATGAAATATAGAAAATTTTCCAAAATGATTTAAACTTTTAAGGTAAGTTGGTTGAATCGCCTGAAGAAAAGATCTATATCTTGAGTGTATGCGACTAATAGTTACATTTTCATCTCATAAATCTGTAGTTGAAATTTAGTCATTTACTAAAACTCTGATTTATGGCATCTATAGATTTTTCTTTGAAGCAAAGAAGTCAGAATTATATTAGGGGCAAGCAGCTACAAATAAAATATGTTGACCTTCATATATGAAGATGATACTTCTGACATTCCTTGAATTGAACAGGAACATTGAGTTATTTTTTCTGCAAATGAGATGGTTGAGCTTTAAATTATCTATGTAGTTTCTTTTTCTGTGCTCTGAGCTAGCTGTGATTCTTTTCATTCTATTTCCCTATCAGTTTCTGTCTTAATATTTAAAATTTTAGTTATTAAATTTTTATATTTTAAAACATTTCATATGTACAAAATACTGAGGTATTAAAATATTAATATACTTGAATAAATGTAATTGAAACAACAAATGCATCTGAAAAGGTATGCATTATAAAAGTAGATAGGTTAATTTAGATAGTTCAAGAATTATCTATATAATAAAAGCCTAAGTGACCATTACAGCGGAACGACCAGAACGACTGGTCACTATGATGGGCACTGACCACCAGGGGGCAGACACTCAATCTAGGAGCTGCCCCCTGGTGGTGAGTGCACTCCCCCAGGGGTAGCACTGCCCAGCCAGAAGCTGGGCTCACAGCTGGTGAGCCCAGTGGCGGTGACAGGAGCCTCTCCCGCTCCCGCGGCAGCAATAAGGAGCAGCAAGCCAAGTGGTAAGGAGCAGCAAGCAGGCAGGCGGTACGGAGCTAGGTATCCCGGATTGCAAGGCCTGGGGGATCAGGCCTAAGTTGGCAGTGGGACATCCCCGAGGGGTCCCAGACTGCAAGAGGGCACAGGCCGGGTTGAGGGACTCCCCTCCCCCACATAAATTTTGTGCACCAGGCCTCTAGTTTTATAATAATGTTGAATATTCAGAAATTGAGGTACTTCATTTTCCCAAAGGTATTTAAATATACATTACCTATTTCCAGACAGCATCTATGTTCCATGGGATCACGTTTTAGGAAAGTCTGATTTTTACATCTTAGTTGGTTGATGAAAGTAACACCTGAAATGTTAGCCATACTTTCTATCTATGAAGTTTTAGTGGTTTGAGAGAAGCAATTCAATCCATTTTATGTTCCCAAAATTCTATCTAAGATGCTTTTGTTTTTCAACACTAGCAAATATATTTGGGGCACTAAAAATGTCATTTAATATTATCATTTATTTTGAAAAAATAAAGTCAAGTTTAAAATATGCCTTTCCAGCCCTAGATGATTTGGCTCAGTGGATAGAGTGTTGGCATGTAGATTGATGGGTCCCAGGGTCAAATCCGGTCAAGGGCACATGCCCAAGTTGCAGGCTTAATCCCCAGTAGAGGGTGTGCAGGAGGCAGCCAATCAATGATTCTCTCTCATCATTGATGTTTTTATCCCTCTCCTTTCTTCTCTGAAATAAGTAAAAATATTAAAAAATACAAATAATAAATAAAATGTGCCAGTCCAGGAAAAATTTTTCTTATCAAAACTGGGTCTTATGCCACAAACGTCTTAATAAGTATTCTTATTTTTGGAAAAAAATAAAATGTTCTATTGGCTCTTCTTTAATTTTTAAATACTATACAATGAATAGTTGGAAACCATCAAATAAATACATTATCAAATAGAATTTTGATTTTAAAAACTAGAAGAGAACATCTGTACAATAATGATTTTAACAAAAACACCAGAAATGCTTATAGTTTCTTTGGGTGGTGATTATATTTTAACTAGAGGCCCAGTGCACAAAATTTATGCACTTGGGGGGGGAGAGGGGGTCCCTCAGCCCAGCCTGTGCCCTCTCGCAGTCTGGGACCCCTTGGGAGATAACGCCTGCTGGCTTAGGCCTGCTCCCGGGTGGCAGAGGGCAGGCCCAATCCCTAGGTGCAGCCCCTGATCGGGCTCAGAGCAGGGCTGATTGGGGAGTTGGGGTGCCACCCCCTGTCATTCACAGAGCAGGGCAGATCAGGAGGTTGCGATGCCACTCTCAGTCACGCTCAGGGTAGGGCCGATTGGAGGGTTGGGGCACCGCCCCCTGTCACTCTCAAGGTAGGGTCAATGGGGAGGTTGTGGCGCCACCCCCTGTCACGCACAGAGCGGGGTCCATCAGGGGGTTGGGGAGCTCCCCCCTGTCACTCACAGAGTAGGGCCGATAGGGGAGTTGGTGCACCGCCCCCTGTCAAACACAGAGCAGGGCGGATCAGGGGGTTGGGGTGCTGCCCTCTATCACCCACAGAGCAGGGCCGATCAGGGGGTTGGGGCGCCGCCACTGTCACACTCAAGGCAGGGCCGATGGGGAAGTTATGGCTCTACCCCATCCCACACAGAGCAGGGCCTGTGGGAGGGGGGGGGGGGGTGGGCACCGCACCCT
>NW_006293067.1:11097-15035 GCF_000327345.1 Myotis davidii | reverse complement strand
GGTTTTGTTTAGCTTCTATATTTGTAACATAATACAAATATAGTTGTATTTGTACAACTATACAAATAGTTGCTTAGAGTTGCAGCTCAGAGGCCGGCAGCGGCAGGCGGGGAACGTTGGAGTCCTCCATCACTGAAGCAAGCAAGCCTCATGTTCGCTTCCAGCTGCCTGGCTGCCGGCCGCCATCTTGGCTGGCAGTTAATTTGCATATCGCCCTGATTAGCCAATGGGAAGGGTAGCAGTCGTACGCTAATTACCATGTTTCTCTTTTATTAGATAGGATTAGACATCAATTTGTAATATTAACTTATCATAATCCTCAATTCAAAGATTAGCATCAGCAGGCAATGTTAGGTTCCTGCTACTTTTTGCTCTCTCTTTTTTTTGGTAAATTTTTTGTTCTTTCCAAGTTTTACTGCTCTCCCCTCATAGGGACTTTAGATAGGATTTGCATTTTTCACAGCTACTTGATTATATTTTATACAAAAGACACTGTTATAAATCATATATTTTTCAGCCAGCCATTTAAACGAATTATCTATGTAGTTCTATTTTTTGCAATTTTTCACAATATACATCAACCACATTTTACTTCTTCAGTCATCTAGTGATAGGTTTCTAGGTTACTCAATTACCTGTTACCAAAAGCCATAATAATGTGAATATATTTGTGTATACCTACTAATAAAATTATAAGAATTTCACTAAAGAGTAAATCCAGAAATAGGAATTATAAGTATAAAGCACATGCCTTTCTGATTGGACAAAGTGATGTCAGAAAATTATTTTAGTTTGTACTTCCTTTAATAAATGTTTCTATAAACCTATATTCTTGCCAGCACTTGGTATTATACATATTTGTAATAGACACAGAAATTTGTTAATAGACACAGACAAAAGTGTGGTTATAGCCAGAGGGAAAGCGGGGGGAGAGGGTTGGTGGATGCGGGAAAAGGGGGGAAATGGGGACAGAAAGAGAGTGTGCTATGGCAAGGGGCACATGATGCGGTGTGCAGATGATGTTTTATTGAGTTGTACACTTGAGACCTGTACCCCTAGTATCTATCCTATCTAATAATAGACAAACAGGGTAATTGACCATACCTTCGCTATGCCTCCCATTGGATAATCAGTGTGATATGCAAATTAACCGCCAACAAAGATGGCGGCTAACTTGCATACTGCAGGCAGGGTGGACCAGTGCGAGCCACCATCCGGGCCCATGTGCCGCCTAAGCCCGCTGCCAGCTGGGATCCTGGGTGGTGGAGCTTGGCAGAGCTTGGTAGCGTGAATGCACCGCCTAAGCCCTGCCCCGAGCTGGGACCCCTGTGTGCAGCCCTGGGAGGTGGGACCCTGCGGCCATGATCATGATCAGAAACCGGCCCGCAGGCAAGGCGGCACCCCAGGACCCAGGAGCCACCTTGCCTGCGGCCCGTGATTGTGATTGTGATCGGAAAGCCAGGCCTCAGGCAAGGAGGCCCCCTGGAACCCGTCGGGAGGTCTGCAGGCGAAGCAGGGATCAAGCTATGAGGGGGAGGGTGGGGGGCGGAAGGAGTTACAGGAGCAGCTCTGGCTGGAGACTGAAGACTCCCGCTGGAGCGAGGAGCAAAGACTGAAGGCTCCAGCCACAGCGAAGACTGTGTCCAGAGCGAAGATGGAAGGCGGTGGCAGAGTGAAGGTCTGGGTGCCGGGTGCCAGAAGAAAACTGGTGCTGGCAGCCAGGGGAAAGAAGGCCTATTGCACGAATCTCTTCATGCAACAGGCCTCTAGTATATATATAAATGCCTCAGCAACCAGCCGACTGGCCAACCAGCCAGTAGCTATGATGGCACTGACCACGAAGGGGCAGACACCCAATGCAGGAGCTGCCTAGCTGTGGTCACTTGGCAGCTCCAGTTCTTGGGTGATGCACCCGGAACTAGAAAGGAGGCAGCCCAATTCCCCGAGAACTGCCCTCTCACAATCCAAGACTCCTCAGGGGATGTCAGGGAGCTGGTTTCAGCCAGATTCCCACAGGCCAGGCTGAGGGACCCCACCAGTGCATGAATCCATGCACCTGGCCTCTAGTTTCAATATAAAAGGATCATAAAGTTGCCTGGCCAGCATGGCTCAGGGATTGAACCAGGAGGTCACAATTCAATTCCCAGTCAGGGCACATGCCTGGATTGTGGGTTTCATCCCCAGTGTGGGGTGTGCAGGAGGCAGCCAAAAAATGATTTGTTCGATCACCGGTGGGGGGCATGCCAGAGGCAGCCGATCAATGATTCTCTCATCATTGATGTTCTTCTCTCCTTCTCCCTTTCTCTCTGAAATCAATAAAAAATATTTTACAAAACATAAAAATAAATAGATTAAATACAGTGCTCAAACTTTTTATTGGTTACTTTTTCTCATCCATCTATCCTTAGTTGCTGTTATGTAAGTCACTTAAAATATGGTTAGCTGCTTTGTTCTTCTTTGTATTTCATTTCAAGTATTGTTCCCCAATTGTTATTTATTATAATTACCTTCTTTATTTGAAGATGTGAACCATTTTCAAGGTTCCAAAAGTCAGAACTGTACAGAAGGGGGGCAGTCAGAACAGTGATTTCACTTTACTCTGCATTGCTGGTGTCCTCTTTTCTCAGTTCCCACCTATCTTCTCTAGGTAGCCAAGCTCATAATGCTTTGTGTTTTCTAACTGCATTGATATTTAAATACCTGTGTATGTCACTTTTTTCTCCCCCCACCAACCCCCCCACACACACTTTTTAAACCAAAAAGAATGCAGTGACAAATTGTTATTTTTATAAAGGATATAAGATAGAGAGTGACTAAGAATGACTATGTCATCAAGGCAGGTCAGGAAATGTTTTTATTTCAAAGTAATATACTGAGAAATGAAATAAAATGAGTTCTGTGAACTACTAGATTCTGTATCTCTTGAATGTTAATGTTTGTCTTCATGTTTTAGATTTTTAATTGTTACTTCTTATTGATTGTTTTGCTTTGTGATATTACCTAACATCTCAGAACATAATATATTCTTAAGGTATCAATATAAATTCATACAAGAAATGCTATTCTATAGAGCTATTTTTTGAAAACCTCTTGAGATCCTATTATATCATCATTTCTGGATTTTAAAAATCACAGAAGTATGAAATATAACTGACATTATATTTGCAAGCTTTTCATTATACTCTACTATATATTGTAGTGATATATAAATAAAATCCCTTGTATTTCAGTGAGTAGAAACGTAAATTCTAGTAATATAACAAAAATATTTGTGGTAAAATAGTCATCAAAGATATGTCATTGTTAAGTGATTTTATGCAATAAAAATATTGCTAAATATTAAAGAGAAATGGGATAAATATAGACCATAAAAATAAAATGTAATTGAAACTATGAGAATAAAAGTTAAAATAGTATTTACTATTTTGTTTTAAAATCTTATTATTTTATATCTGCCTCTTTCTTGCTATATTTACATCTAAAGCTACATAAGTGCTTGGACTGTTACCTCTAACTTATTTAGCCACAATATATTTAGTTATTTGCTCAATATTGGAATATACTAAAATAATTTCAAAATTGTTAAATCACATTTGTTAGTAACAAGTGTACTGACTGAAGTACAATATTTGTTTACTGTCCTTTTTTACTTTAACCTTAGGGTCAAGTGGCCAAATGTTGTGTTCCAAAGTTACCTTAATCGCTCCTCCTTTCTTCTGTGTTGTATGGCCATGTTATTCACTTGAAATTTAGTTATTTGTTTATTTATATTTAATTCCATTTTTAGTTTTCTTTTTACTTTATTTTTAGTATGTAAAACATTAATATGGCTTTAAAAAAATCGATATGAAAAGGAACATTCAGAAAAGTATTCCCCCCCCCCCCAATTCCTTTTGTTTCATTTTCCTACCGAGACATAATTCACGTGAAAATTTATC
>NW_006293067.1:9970-10877 GCF_000327345.1 Myotis davidii | reverse complement strand
TGACATCGTTCTTTCTCTCTCTCTCTCTCTCTCTCCCTCTCTCTCGCTTCCCTCTCTTTTTATCTCTCCCTCTCCCCTCCCTTCACTCTCTCTAAAATCAATGGAAAAATATCCTCATTCCTTGGGTGAGGATTGAAAATAAATCAATGGAAAAATATCCTCAGGCGAGGATTAACAAAAACAAAAAAGTGTACGATTCAGTGGTTTTAAGTATATTTATCATATTTAATTTTCCTATTTATTTCATCTTCTTTTCTATCCACACGCATTATTAAACAAAGTTAATAAATTATTTAACTTGTATTCTACTTCAGTATTTTTTTCTTACACTTTACATATGTTACCTCCATTTTGCATATACAATCTTAATTTATAGATGAGGATACTGAAACTAGAAGAGACTATGAAACTTTTACAATATTGGGCTTTATGATCCATGTACTTTATATCTACAAACCTACCTCCTCCTCTACTACTTTAATCTTAGTCTAGGTAGTGCAATACCTCATCCGGATTTTTGCACAAGTACCTACCTGGTGCCCATGCTTCTGTCATTCATTGCTGAGTCTCTTCTTTGCAATGCAACCAGAATGACCTACTAAAAACTGAGTAGAAACCATGTCTCTTCTTTGCTTTAATCCATACAAATCTCCCCATCCCTTTTTTTTAATATGGAATGCTTTACAAATTTGTGTGCCATCCTTGCACAGGGGCCACGCTAATCTTCTCTGTATTATTCCAATTTTAGTATATTTGTGAGCACCTAATTTTCCCTTTTCAATGAGAGTAAAAGCCAAAGTACTTCGATGTCCTAAGGTTTTAATCTTATTTTCCCATCCTCATTCTATGGCTTCATCTTCTAAAACTCCATCTTGATACATCAGCCTCATTAGATTAACATTCTATT
>NW_006293067.1:8352-8917 GCF_000327345.1 Myotis davidii | reverse complement strand
CTTTGCAATGCAACCAGAATGACCTACTAAAAACTGAGTAGAAACCATGTCTCTTCTTTGCTTTAATCCATACAAATCTCCCCATCCCTTTTTTTTAATATGGAATGCTTTACAAATTTGTGTGCCATCCTTGCACAGGGGCCACGCTAATCTTCTCTGTATTATTCCAATTTTAGTATATTTGTGAGCACCTAATTTTCCCTTTTCAATGAGAGTAAAAGCCAAAGTACTTCGATGTCCTAAGGTTTTAATCTTATTTTCCCATCCTCATTCTATGGCTTCATCTTCTAAAACTCCATCTTGATACATCAGCCTCATTAGATTAAACATTCTATTATTGATATATTGGCCACACTGGAGCTCTTGCTAGACAACAATCAGTTCTATTCTTTAAAACAATCATTGTTATTTTTATTGTTACTAGAGACCTGTTGCACGAATTCATACACTGGTGGGGTCCCTCGGGGTCATCTCGGGGGATCAGGCTAAAACGCACAGTCCAACACTGCCTGCAGCTCCTACCTGCTGCTCCCGTCCACCCCGGCCCACCTGCGCCTGCCACAGG
>NW_006293067.1:1802-8287 GCF_000327345.1 Myotis davidii | reverse complement strand
TGCTGCCGCAGCAGTGCTCACCAGCCATGAGCCTTGCATGTGGCGCCCTCCTGAGGGAAGTGACCTGTGAGATCAAATCGAAACTGGCTCTCAGACATCCTTCCAGGGGTCTCGGATTGTGAGAGTGTGCAGACAAGGCTGAGGGACCCCACTGGTGCACGATTCATTGGGGAGGGACCGCAGGAGGGCTCCAGGGTGTGTCCAGCCCATCTCACTCAGTCCCAATCTGCCAGACCCCAGCAGCAAGCTAACCTACCAGTCAGAGCAACTGCTCCCTGGTGGTCAGTGCAGGTCATAGCAACTGGTTGATCAGTCAACTGTCTGCCCCCTCTTGGTCAGTGCACATCATAGCGACTGATCGACCAGTCGACTGTCTGCCCCTGGTGATCAGTGCACGTCATAGTGAGCGGTTGAGTGGTCTTAGCATAGCATTAGCATATTAAGCTTTGATTGGTTGAACAGTCGACCGGTCACTGGACCACCGGACACTTAGCATATTAGGCTTTTACTAGATAGGATAATTAATGCTCATTACTTTTTCATAGCATCATGTGTTGTTCACTCTCTTCTTATATGTCTTAGCTTATGAGGAAGTAATTTTATTGCCGTGGTGCACTTTTGTCCTGCCCCAGCATTTCACATCACCTCACCGTTATCTTTCTCTGAGGCACTTATTACTGACTGGCAGAGGTTAAAAGTCTATTGTTATTCTTCTGTCTCTACCACTAGAATAATGGCAGAGAATATGGTGGTTTTGTTCACTACAGTATCCCCAGAACCCATAATTTATACTCCCTCAACAACACAAGAGATTAGGCTTTACAACCAAAGATGATAATGTACTCTAAAATACGAAGTAGATTTAGTTTGCTTCCCTACTCCAGAATTATCATAGAAAAGAAATAAACTAAAGAACTAAAGAATTAAACTAACATCTGCTATTGAACTGGTTCTAATTATACTAATAAATCTTGATACTGCCATTTTCTACCACACAAATAATTATACAACGCTTATTTGCATGTGAATATATGGGTGTAAATTAATGCAAATAAGAACCCAAATAAAGAATCACCTCATGTAAACTGTGATCAATTAATTGTATAAGAATTTACTATAAATAATTGCAAAACTCTATGAACTTAAAATATGTTTATTGCAGTAAAAATAGAAGAAGTTATTGTAACATTCTGTTGCCGGGTGCTAGTTCTGAATGGCAGACATTCATTTACTACATGAACAGCTTTAGCTAAATATGGTCTAATGAGGATCTTCTGGAAAACAGAAACCGCTAAATATTCAAAAGTTATTTGTTCACATCTAGTTGAAAGGTAAAATGGAAAGAAATAATGTTTAATAGAATCTGATGAGTATTTAGAATAAAAACATGCCATCAATTACAATTACAGAAATGCTTGTCACTGATGAACTAAGTATAAAATTGTCTTTATTTATTTTATTACTAAAAGGAACAATAAAGATATTTTCTATAAAATCTACATTGGCTCTGATTTAAAACATTTCTCATCTGCTGAAATTGGACCTTTGCTAACGCAGAGTGACAGAGCTAAGTGCGATATTTTCCTTTTCTTTTGTAACTTGTACTTCTCCATTAGAGCATTTCAGAGTAAATGGCCAAGAAAAGCTCAGGATGTTGATTATTTGTATTGACTGCTTTATTGTATATTTCAAAGCAATGTTGTGTTTTGTTACAGCTATAGACTTAATAGCAGATTAGAAAAAAATAGTCAAGCGATTAGAAGAAGAAAAATAAGGACAAAGTAGTCCTACAATTTTGTAGCATTTTTAGATTTTATTCCACCTTAAATTGTAATATCTTCTAAAAAATGTTTTCAAAATGCCATAGTTTATTTTTTTACTTATATGACAAAATGAAGGATTTTATCATTAAATCCATTCCAAAAACAGTTAGCACTATTAAAGGATATGGAAACCTCAAGATGTGATGTGAGATTGCTGTACTAGTTCAGTGGTTGGCAAACTGCTGCTCGCAAGCCACATGTGGCTCTTTGGCCCCTTGAGTGTGGCCACGAAGTTTTAATTGCACTGAGTGTGCGTGCCCGCACGTGGTATTTTGTGGAAAAGCCACACTCAAGGGGCCGCAGTTTGCCGACCACTGTACTAGTTGGAAATATCTAGTTTTGTTATAAACAATGAGAAAAAAATTAGAAACGTGAAACTCATAAGAAAAAAAACATAAATAATAAGTAATTTATTGGCTCATGATATATACTAGTAGATGCTCTCATCGGATGCTTTAAGTATACAGAGTGTGCTGGTGGCATAATAGATTCCAGAAGTTTGTTCAAAGTACAGTAAGTTAAATATAAGCTTTAAGTATACAGAGTGTGCTGGTGGCATAAGAGACTTAGATTCCAGAAGTTTGTTCAATGTACAGTAAGTTAAATATAAAAAACAACAAGGATAATACTAATAAAGACAAAATTTGATGCAAAAAATGTGTCTCTTTTAATAGACATGAAAAAACAAGTCATGATTATGTCACATCTGGGCCAACAGCTATGTCTCCCCTAAATTGGCCACCCATTGGTGAGACTCAGTATGGTCGCATTCTGCCCATATGTGCTCAGCCCCAAAAATGAAGCTAAAACTCATAACTACTCAGCAGGATAATTGGCAAACTGCAGCTATTGGCAAGGCATATTTTTACCTATTATAATAGAAAATGTGAATGTATCATTGGCCATCTGTTGGGACCCCTTTGCTCAAACCTCAGCTCTGCTTCTTGTAACCAAACCATCTGCGGAAAAACCAATGGTGGGGAGAGAAGAAAGTGAGCGAGAAAACATATGAACATTACATAACTCAGGATTCAGACAATGTGATTATTTTAACAATGAATACATTTTTCTATGTATATTTACCTCCCCAATATCTTTCTCCTTACTTTTCTCTATGCGTTTCAATTTAAGTTGATAAACTAAATGTTTCATTTACCTTAAATCCATCTGTGAGTTTTCTGTCCCATGATATTGGGATAGATTACCCGTATTGCACTGGGAGGCTACCACTTCATCAACATAAGTGCCCCCGCATGACACGGCACTACTTTCTCCTTCCCTGGCAAAATGTCAAATGCATCAGCCACCTTCTTGGGAGCCTTACTGGATTCCATTTCTACACATATCCCTCCTCATAGGCCACAGGAACATTCCCACTTAGAGCTCTTACCTCCAATTCTGTTCATCATGCCCTGGGCACCTCAGACTGAAATTCTGAATTCAATTGGCTCTGAGACAATTATTCAAGTCTGCAGGGACTTATACCCAGGCCTGTCCTCATTGATAGTGACCAAAAGGACCTGTTTTCTGAGTACATGAACAACATTTGGTCTTGTAGGCAACTGGCCCACCAGCATGTGTTCAAGGATTCTCATACTGTAGGAGGGCGCCAGGAATGGAAAGGCCAGAGGTCAGGGCTGGCTGTCTCCCTGGTACCATGGAGAGAGACACCTTTCTGGCACTAAAAGAAATCCAGTATTTTCAAATGCAAACCTGACTATCCAGGACTTTATGAAGGTGAATTTGTCGAAGTAGAAATATAAAATATACTATATTTCACAACCTGTTAACTTCACTTGTAACTTTGATATATTTGTACATATGGTATGTGGGCCACCATTTGTACTGAACCTTGTGAGTGTTCAGACAAGGCCTGTCATTATGTCTTCCTTTATGAAAGAAGGAAAGTGTAACAGCATGTGAAAACAGGGTGATATTTTGAAGCAATCGCAGAACTTCAGCTAAAATATTACATAATTTTCAAACAATGTTCTTTCTCTAAAATTGTTTAGCAAACTGGTTGCTTTAAGTTTGGGAAGCATTTCAAATAGAATGTGTTTCAGGAAAGTGAGGTTTAAATAGGTAAATGAGTAATAGAAACTTTGGGGAAAATAAGGTTTGGTGGCACAAAGTAATATTTCAGTGAAGCCTCTGGAAAAGAGAAGGTGTGGGAACAGTGTATGACTAGAATTTGGTATGAATACAATATTTCAGTCAATTGTTCAGAAATAAAACTGTACTCTAACACTTGAATAAAACAAATCCAGGACAATAATCAGTTATTCATCTACCGGGCCCGTTACTTGTTATGGATTTCATTAACTACCAGTCCTTTCTTAATCATTTTTACTGGAGCCCAGCCAGTGTGGCTCAGTGGATGAGTGTCGACCTATAAACCAGGAGGACACATGCCCTGGTTGCGGGCTCCATCCTCAATGTGGGGCGTGTAGGAGGAAGCCGATCAATAATTCTCTCTCATCATTGATGTTTTCATCTTTCTCTCCCTCTTCTTTCCTCTCTGAAATCAATAAAAATGTATTTTAAATAAATACATAAATAAATAAATAAATAAATAGTAATATTCTAAAATACGCATATACATAAATATAATTTCTTGAGCATCACAAATTTTTAACAAAGAGAGAGGACAAGGAGAAAATACGTATCAATGAACTGATTTGAGGAGCTCTCAAAAATAACAACTCTATAATAATCTAGAAATCATTTGACCCTATTAAAGTCCATGAGGGGACTGATGACTCTGTGTCATCACCAGCAGCAGGCCAAGGCAGGTGCAGGAGGGGGGACAAGGCTGCGAGGCAGCCGGGGCTGCAAGGGCCCTGGCAGCTGGGGCTGGGAAGGCCTACCCTTGCATGAATTTCATGCACCAGGCCTCTAGTAATAAATAGTTAAAAATTTAAGTGACTTATTGTACTGTGCATTAAGGATGAACCTACAAAACAGATAACTAAATTATAGACAAGGAAAAGGCAAATGTGGTTGAAATACATGTTGGCATTAATCTCAAATTTTCACTGTTTCTTCAGTCTTTCCCCTCTATATCTGCCTTATTGCATTGAATCAATCAGCTGCTTTCAATGCTTCAATATCATTTATTAATAAGAGGATGATATTTAAAAAGAAGTCAGAAAGAAGGAAAAAGTAAGATTTATCACTCTATATTCTAAAATAGCTTTTTCCCCCTAAAATAGCTATTTTAAAGCCAACACTTTTGACGAGAAAGAACTACTTTGCAATTTAAAAAGCAATACTCGGCAAGAATAAGCTCATAATGGTTACGCCATAAAGATAGCCTGGAAAGATAATAAATAAAACAACAGACCACCCTTAAAAATTATTTACATTTTTCTGGTGAAGGAAGTAATTTAGAAGCAGAGATGAGACCTATAGAGTAGTGCAATACTCCTATTGAAATCTCAGTGAAGATTTAAGTGGAGTGATAAAATCCCCATAAAATGTGGGAACTCCAGATCTGATTGCCCCTTGCTTCTGGGGGAAGCTGAATATGTGACAAGCCTCACGGAGCAATTTCCCATTTAGAGGCATGGTGAGAGGGTGTAAAGTATGAAGAGTGGCGTGCTGTGGTTATGTATGGAGGTCCAGAGCGAACTTGGGTGACTTCCGTACATAAAAGATGAGTCACGAGGTAATCAGAGAGTAGAATAGGTGACATGCCTGCTGTGTTTACTTATGGAGGTGCAGAATAAACTCATCAGAAACAAAAGCCTGCAGTGAAAGGCAAAAAGTTAGATATTAGAAAGAAAGTGCAAAAAGGCAGTGAATGATGCTATAATTCAACAGAAGCCATTTAGGAGAAGCAGATAGATCATCAATAAACAGAGGGTCCACCTTTTTGCAGAATGAAAATGAAGCTCTCGACCACCATACCTTCTCCCAGAGTGGAATTAGATCAGTCTTTGAGAAGATATGAAAGTAAGTTGTCAAGGGGAAAAAAAGGATTACAGGCTAAACCTAAAAAAAAAAAAAAAGTGTCTGAGTTTCCTTCCCTTAATTCTGAAAATCTATACTAATAAAAGGATAATATGCAAATTGGTCATGACCAGATATGCTAATTAGTCATGACCAGTATGCAAATTGACCACCACTCCAACACAATATGAGAGGGATATGCTAATTAGCCCTGATATGCGAATTAGTCACCACCAGTATGCAAATTGACCATCCTTCCCCCACCAGCTGGTGGCAGCAGGCAGTTGGGAAAAGGGAGGCCCAGGCCAGCACCCATCAGCTGCTAGGGACCCTATCCATGCATGAAATTTATGCACCAAGCCTTTAGTATAATAATAAGAAGAAACAAATAAATTAGTCATGACCAGTATGTAAATTGACCACCACTCCAACACAATAATAAGAAAGAGATATGCTAATTAGCCCTGATATTTGAATTAGTCACCACCAGTATGCAAAATGACCATTACTCCAACACACAAGATGGCCTGAAGGGGAGGGCAGTTGGGGGCAATCGAGTCTGCAGGGGAAGGCAGTTGCGGGGGATCGAGCTGGCAGGGGAACGTGTAGTTAGGGGTGACTGGGCTGGCAGGGGAGTGCAGTTGTGGGAGATCAGTCCAGCAGGGGAGGGCAGTTAGGAGTTACCAGGCCTGTAGGGGACAGCAGTTGGAA
>NW_006293067.1:0-1507 GCF_000327345.1 Myotis davidii | reverse complement strand
GCTCAAAATTCTCTGTTGGAGGAGTGTGTACCTTTTTGTTTTAGAAATTATTTACTCTACTATTGACCAGGTATTTTACATTTCTGTAATTGTACCTGGTAGCTACTTAAACAACAACAAAAATGATCAAATGACCCATGTATGATAGAGTTGCAATTAAGTTCTATTTATAATAAAATCCCCAAAATTAAAGTTTTATTGTCCTACAGAACATTAATTTTATAACTAAAGTAGTTATTCAAACTTGTTTTTTTCAAACACTATGAATACTTCACACACTCACTTTCTTTTCAGATTTATCGTCATGCTAGTGTCCCCATTAGAGTTAATTAAATGTTTCTCTCTAACTCTCTCTCTCTTTCTCTCATTATATCTTCTGTTAAAAAAAAATATCAAAGTATTGAAAACAACTTGTTATTGCTCTAAAATTTCCAGGAAGAAAATTTTTTTGATCATGAGCTAGCTTTTATTGCTTCTTTTTTTTTTAAATATGTTTTTATTGTTTTAAAAGAGGGAGAGGGAGAGAGGAACAGAAACATCAATGATGAGAGAGAATCATTGATCAATGGATCAGCTGCCTCCTGCATTCCCCTTAATAAGGATCAAGCATGCAACCCAGGCATGTGCCCTGACCGAGATGACCTGTGACTGACCGAGAATTGACCTGTGACCTCCTGGTTCATGGGTTGATGCTCAACCATTGAGCCACACCAGCCAGGTATAGAAGAAAATTTTAATATTGAATGAGTTGCACAGCTAAATTAATACAGTTTGTTCTGCTGGTCATGATGTTCTCTTTTTTTTTCATGATGTTCTTATTTTTATAAGTCATTGCAGAAAAGAGAAACTACGGCGTGCTTGAATGACAAATGTTGAGGGACTTTGATAATTAGTGCATAAATTTTCAAACATAAAACAAACAAAAAACATCCATCCAACTCACCCAAGCCAAATGCTGTCCTTCCTTAATTGTTTTTTTGTTTTCTTTTTAAATATCCTCCTGCAATTTGGGCCCAAATTGCATCACATTCCCTAGAAATTAATAGAAATCCATTGTAGAGACTAGAAGGAATCATCATATTCTGGCAATTTAAGGTTGCACTTCTAAAATGACCATCATCTGAAATAGAGTATAGATAATTTTTTAAAGTATATGGGCTTTGTGCTGAAGATTTTCTAAACCCTAACTTATTTGAATACCTGTGAAAATGGCTATGCCAAAGGAGTGTATGAAAAGGCAAAACATTATAACTCTTCATGTTAAACCCTGAATCCTCATCAAAATGTAGAAGAAACTGCCCCAGCAGGTGTGTTGTACTAGAAAAAAAAAAATGTTGCAGAAGACATTGATAAAAGAAACAATTCAAGCTCATTTTCATCAGGTAGCAGTGATACCTACTTTTAAGTAACTCCACATGGGAGGTCTGACTGCCCTCTTCATGCAATGCTCACTGAAGTTAATTTAAGAGAGAAGCTAATTTTCATTAAAATAGTTGTATTTCCTTTG
>NW_006293066.1:9633-10189 GCF_000327345.1 Myotis davidii | reverse complement strand
TTCTCGAGGCCATTTTTTGAAGAGACTGTCTTTTTTACTCTGTTGTATGCTCTTGCCTCCTTTGGCAGATATTTAAATGAAAGCATATGGTATTTCCCTGACTTATTTCACTGAGTGTAATTCCCTGTAGGTCCACCCATGCTGTTACAAAATGGTAAGATTTCAATCCTTTTAATGGCTGAGTAATATTCCACAGTATATATGAACCATCGCTTTTTTATCCAGTGAACTATTGATGGGCACTTGTGTTGCTTGCATAGCTTGGCTATTGTAAATAACGATGCAATGAACATAGGGTGCATATAGTCTTTTGAATTAGTATTTTGCGTTTCTTCAGATAAATCCAAGAAATGGAATCACTGGTTCGTAAGACGGGCCCATTTTTTTAAAAATATATTTTATTGAGTTTTTACAGAGAGGAAAGGAGAGAGATAGAAACATCGATGAGAGAGAAACATAGACCAGCTGCCTCCTGCATACTCCCCACTGGGGATGTGCACGCAACCAAAGTACATGCCCTTGACCGGAATCGAACCTGGGACCTTTCAGTCCGCAG
>NW_006293066.1:7307-8475 GCF_000327345.1 Myotis davidii | reverse complement strand
CTGTCTCTCCCCTCTCCCTGGGAATTGATCCTGCAGCCCATGTATGTGCCCTGACCAGAAATAGAACCATGGCTTTCTGGTTCACAGGTCTATGCCCAACCACTGAGTCCCACCTGCTAGGCTATAAATCAATAAAATATATTTTTTAAAAAATGTATTGTTGGCTAATGTGTTCTACTATTTAGTAGGTTTCTCTTCTTCATTTCTTTATTTTCCTGTTAATCCTCACTGGAGGATATTTTTCCA
The DNA here is from genome assembly GCF_000327345.1 of Myotis davidii. NCBI lineage: Eukaryota > Metazoa > Chordata > Mammalia > Chiroptera > Vespertilionidae > Myotis > Myotis davidii. Next base: position 8,229 of record NW_006293066.1, on the reverse strand, counting down.
TTGATTTTTAGGGAGAGTGGAAGAGGAGAGAAAGACAGAAACATCGATTGAGAGAAACACATCTATTGGTTGCCTCTTGCATGAGCCCTGACCAGGGCCGAGTCAGGGAGGAGCCTGAAACCAAAGTACATGCCCTTGACCAGAATTGAACCCGGGACCCTTTGGTACTCAGGCCGACACCCTATCCACTGAGCAAAACTGGCTAGGGCTCATCTTCATTTTTTATTGTTGACAGTATTACAGCTGTCCCCCATTCTCCCACTCCCCCCCCTTAGCTCCCCTCCCCCAACCTCCTGCCCCACACCAGGCATTCACCACATTATTTTCTGTGTCCATATATGTTCTTTGATTAATCTATTCTTGTCCCCCAGGGCCCCCCGGGCCGCCCTCCCCTCTGAGATCTGTCAGTCTGTTTCATGTATCCATGCCACTGGTAATATTTTTTCCTCAGTTTATTTTGTCCATTAGATTCCACATATAAATGTTGGAGGGAACACAATACCGAATATCAAACTATACTACAATGCCATTGTTTTCAGAGCAGCCTGGTACTGGCATAAGAACAGTCATATAGACAGATGGGACAGAACAGGGATCCCAGAAATCGACCAAAGCCATTCCATTCAATTAATATTTGCCAAAGGAGGCAAGAGCATACAACGGAGTAAAGACAGTCTCTTCAAAAAATGGCCTCGAGAAAACTGGATAGGGAGGAAGGAAGGAAGGAAGGAAGGAAGGAAGGAAGGAAGGAAGGAAGGAAGGGAGGGAAGGAAAAGAAAGAAAGGAAGGACGGAAGGAAGGAAGGAAGGAAGGAAGGAAGGAAGAGAGGAGAGAGAGAGAGAGAGAGAGAGAGAGAGCAGAAACATTGACGTGAGAGAGAAACATTGATCTGTTGCCTCCCATATGTGGCCAGACCAGGGAT
>NW_006293066.1:5901-6916 GCF_000327345.1 Myotis davidii | reverse complement strand
GATACTTCCAACCTCTTTTTTTATTATTATTATTCTTTTTTTTTTTGGAGAGCACGAACACAGTCCCCCACTACCACAAATTATGCAGTCGAGTTTCCCACATTTGGGGAAATCGCAGGGGTCAGCACATCCGGAGTGCAATGGATAAGCCTCGCCCTGGGAAAACCACCTTCGTGATCATGGTATCTCCCCTGCCAGGTAAGTATGAGTTGCCGCCACCGCCCACCCCCCAACCCCCACGCGCGACACACTCTTCACACACGCTCACTACGCTCAACACGCCGCTGCGGCCCCGCTGCCCCAGGGACCCGAGCGACAACCGCGCCCGATGTGACAGCAACGCTGGGGGCGCTTCCATCTCGGGATGCGGGGACATGGGGGCGCCGGCGGAGTGCGACCGGCAGGCTCTGCGCGCCCGCTCATCTGCATACGCCACGCCCTCGGCCTGACGTCTCCGGAGCCCTGTCTCCCGGTTCTGATCCGCGCCTGTGGCCGCGAGGAGACGAGTCCCCGACCCGGGAGGGAGGACCGGGTCTCGCCGCACACGGCGCCCAGCAGTTGTGGCCCCACCGAGGATCCCACCTTCCCTTCAGCAAAAGGAAATTGCATCCCATTTTTGTCCTCGTCTGTTCGAACTCCTCTTCAAGTCATCCATCCTTTTTTGCATGTTGATAAGTGCTGAGTCGCTAAATGAGAAATCGTGGTCATGTGTACCCCTGGGGCCTCTCTGAGTCCGAGTGACACAACGTGCTGAATTCAGAGCATGCGGTGGCCGAGCAGTGCCCTCCATTGTGCAGAGAGAAAGCCGGGTCACAGCGCCCAGCGGTGCCCTCCGACCGCAGCCAGGCTGGGCTCTCGCCCAGGAGCCCCCGCCAGGGCTCAGGGTCGCGCTCTCCAGCCCGCACACAGGGCGGCCCCGGAACGCCCTCGGTCCTTTCTGATTGGACCGGGTCACAGGTGACACCGCGCGCAGACAGCAGTGAAGGTGCGGGAACAGGTTGCATTCAGCAGCTGC
>NW_006293066.1:3905-5052 GCF_000327345.1 Myotis davidii | reverse complement strand
GGGTGGGGGGGGTGGGGAGGCCGAGGTCTTAGGTGGGAAATAGGGGCTGAGCCTGGGACCCCAGCAGTGCTGAAAAGTACAGAAATGAACAGCGACTGATGGGCCATGTCAACAACAGGAGAGCCGGTGTGAAAGCGTTCTTCCCACCGGCCAAGGCAAGGCCATGCTAATAACGGGCCATGATCCAGTGAATGAAACAGGCACAGGGCTTAACAGCAGGTCTCCGTAAACACTAGGCACCAGATCTTGTCTCTAAATTCTGTTCTCCAGTAAGAGGAACCGGGACTCCCTGGAAACCTGTGTAGCCTCACTTCTGTGGGTTGTCATTTTCCTATGGGGGCTCCCAGTGCACACGTAGAAATCTGTATGCTTCTCTCTGGCCCTTGTTGGGACCCAAAAAGGGTAAAAGGAAAGTTCTGACTCTGCTGCAGCTTGACCCTGGGTGAAACAACGGGTGAGCAGAAGAGGCAGGTGCGTGAGAAAAGGAAGGAGCTTGCCCCCGGCCTCCCCTTTTCTGAGGTCTGGTGAGCACATTCTCCTAAGGTGAGAAGGGGCGGAAGGGGGCCAGGTTGGAGGCTGATGGCGTGGACTGGAGGGGCCGCTCCCTGGGCGCAGGGACTGTACTTTCTGGCTCTCACTGTCGGGTTCAAGCCGATGGTGTTCAGAGACACGTCTGATGAAGCAGAAGCGGGGCTGTTGCCATTTCTGTGAGTTCTCTGTAGGAAGGACACGGTATTATTAATCTGATCTGGGCTCAGAGGTAGAACCTGGGAACCTGCTGGGAACATTTTTTTTTAAAGCCCGAGATCTCGGTACGTTAACCCTTTGAGTGCCAACCAATATCCTAGGAACTATGCTAAAATTGCCAAGGCATTTTTGCTGATTTTCCCTAGGTGCCATCTGTCAATAAAGAGTGAACTACTAGCACAGGGGTGAGCAACCTTTTTTTGAGTGCGTGCCAAAACCAGCAAAATCTCCGACTCAAAATTCTTCTGTGTGCCAACCCTAATTTTTTGAGAACATGTTACGCCTACTTGATATCTCTTAAGGTGTACGTATGTGAAGAACCGTGAAGAAATAATAAAATTCATTCGAGCGATAAAACACAGTATATGATGGTGAAAAATACATTTACTTATTTATTTAT
>NW_006293066.1:0-1359 GCF_000327345.1 Myotis davidii | reverse complement strand
GGCAGCAATCTCCGGCGTTAACCTATGCCGCCATCTTGGTTCTCTCTCTCTCTTTTTTTTTTCTCTCATCGATGTTTCTGACTCTCTATCTCTCTCCTTTCCTCTCTGTAAAAAATCAATAAAATATATTTTAAAAAATAAATAAAATAAAATAAAAAGAAAAAAGAAGAAGAAGAAGAAGAAGAAAAAAGAATCCCTAGCCTCATGGAATTTACATCCCAGTGGGTAAAGTTAGGCAGGAAACGAAAATGTATAGTATGCTAAATCAGTGTTTCTCAAGCTTCAACATGTACAGCAGTGCTTTTTCAACCGGTGTGCTGCCAGAATTTTTAAAGCAAAACCCAACTATTTAGGGGCATTGACCTCTTTTCCCCTTAGATTGTCAAGTTAAAAAATGACAAGGAACACCACAAAACATAGCTGACCGGTGTGAATGAATAAAAATTACACTTTTTTTGTCAGATCGACAAATATATATTTAATTAAATTAGTAATATAAGTTAAATATATATTTAATTAAATCATTTAATTAATTAACTAATTAAACATATATATATTATCTTAATGTGTTTATGTGTGCCATGAGAAAAATCAATGGGGTGAAAGGGCGAGGACTACGCCCTCCATCTTACCCTGGGTCCTCCATTTTGGGGCAGCAGCCATGTGCTCGGCAAGGCTTCTTCCCGGAAGCCCAAGCCTCTGCTAGCCACACCCAGGACTTCTTTAAACTAACCAATGACAGTCAAGGGAAGTGCGTGCCATAGATACGACCACGTCCTGTGTAAGGAGATACCGAACAGTCACCTCTCCTCTCCTTACTCCACCCCCCTATAAAACTCCTCTTCCCATCAGGCTAGCCCTCTCTCTGCCACTTGCTGCTGTGTCAGTAAGGAGGGTAGGGGAGCCAGGCCCGGGTTTGAATAAAAGACTCTCTGCTTTTGCATCGGACTCGGCTGGCTCCCTGGTGTGGTCTTTTGGGGATCCTGAAATCTGGGCATAACATCTGGGGGCTCGTCCGGGATTCCCAAGACCATCGGGGGACCCCGATCCGGAGAGTCTGACTGACCGTGGTAGGTGTCTGTGTCGTTGTGTGTTCTGTTCTGTGCGAGCTCGTTTCTGAAATCGGTAAGTGCTCGAAACGGTCTAGGTGGACGCACTGGGGGATCGCGGGCGGGAGGAGTCGGGGGACGCCCCGATCCTCCATCTGGAGGGGCGTAGTTTTGCTTCCGCGGAGTCGGAAGGTCTGTAGAAACCCCTCAATCTGAGACGAGGCGGGTTGCTCCTGCCGGTTGGCGCCTGGCCATCGTCTACCTTCTGGTTTTGCTTCCACGGAGTTGGAAGGCTGTATTTTCGGGCCCT
>NW_006293065.1:0-231 GCF_000327345.1 Myotis davidii | reverse complement strand
GCACAATTTTTTGTGCACCGGGCCTCTAGTCCTCTAGTCCTCTAGAGAAACATGGTAATTGGCGTATATATCTATCTATCTATCTATCTATCTATCTATCTATCTATCTATCTATAAAAGCCAAAAGCCAAGCAACCAAAATGGAACTGGAATGACCAGAACTACCGGAACAACTGGTCACTATTATGACCACTGTGACTGGCCAACCAGCTTGATCAGGGGTGGGGCCGG
>NW_006293064.1:0-323 GCF_000327345.1 Myotis davidii | reverse complement strand
AAAGATTCTGTTTCCAAAGGAGTTACTAGGTTTCCTAAACATTTTCTGAAGCAACACCGTTTTTCCAGAGTCCTTTTTCTTGGAGGTTTGCATTTTCATCAGTGTTAGCCACCTTCTCCAAGGCCTGTGCTGTCTGTGGTGTCCTATAGGATCCAAAGGATTTGCCCAATAGGACATTTTAAACAATATATTTTTATTAAATTAGAGAGAAAGAGAGAGGGAGAGAGAGAAACATCAATGAAGAGAGTCATCGATTGGCAGCCTCTTGCACGGCGCCTACTGGGGAATCAAGCTTGAAACCCAGGCATGTGCCCTTGACTGGA
>NW_006293063.1:1917-2791 GCF_000327345.1 Myotis davidii | reverse complement strand
CACTCCACCCCCCACTGTGCTGCTGGCACAGAAACAGGTCTCTCCTGAGACCAGAACCCATATCCTGAACACTCCCTGAACTTACAGCCCTCACAGCTCTGCCACTCAGGACCGCTTCTCAGCTAGACTCACCTTCTTTACCACGAGTTGATGAGTTCTCAGTTTTTTTCCAAATAATCTCTTTGAGAGTGGGCTTTTGCTTTGACTGAGGATGAAGTGTTTGCGTCCTTTTAACCCACTGAGCCAGGAAGCACAGATGGGGTGGAGTCACTGAAGGAACTGTTTGCCTTTAAAAAGACAGTCATATTGCCCCTAATTTGGTGAGTGCTTCAGATTAGCCAGATTGAAACCTTTTCCTCCTTGTGCCCAATCTCGCACCCGAATTTCCAAAGGTATAGTGGGTGTTTTAGGTTAGAGTGGTGGATCCAAAACACCCTATTAAATGACCTAAACCTTACCCGGAAAGCCAGGCACAGTGTCTGTCATCTTCCCTGGTGTAGTGTGAGACTGTGGGGTCATTCTGGAAGAAGGAAGTTAGGTATGTGGCTTCGTGAATCCTTGGGTGTTCACTAGGGATGGTACAATATGGGGTCTATTGTTTCAGGAGGGTCTCATGTTAATCATTTAGAAATTAACAGGACTCAGGTACAAAGCCAAAGCAGTCTAAACCACTGGGAACCATGGAGAAAAGAGGAGAGGAGGCCTGGAAAAATATTCTCCAGTAAACATGCACGCTCTCTGTTTTGTTTTGTTTTCTCATATGGTTCTTGCAAAATTGAAAGTTTGTATGACCTGACAACTAAACATGCATCTGAGGAATAAATGCAACTTTCCCTCCTAATCTTCCTACCTTCTCTCACCCCAGGACCCTTCT
>NW_006293063.1:0-1395 GCF_000327345.1 Myotis davidii | reverse complement strand
GCATTGTATATATACAGATTTTGTTCAATAGGTTGAGAAATTTGGTCAGTCGATGTTTCAGCATCAGGATAGGTACTAAGAGGACCATATGTGGCAAGAAGTAGTGGACAATAGGGTGGTTACTAATGGAGGGAAGCATCTGGCTTTGGAAACTATGGTGTTAATAACCATATCCTTGGACGAATTATTGGTGTTAATGACTTGGGTTACATTGAAGGGCCCCAGGTGACAGTTTTTTGACTTCCAATAAAGACAGAGATCAGGACCAACTATGTAATTTGCCAGGACTCGCACAAATAGAAAATACCAGGTCCTTTGTTGAAAAATCGTGAAGCATTTCAAGATGATATTACAAAGCATTAAAACATGTAAGGGTCCCCTCCAATCACTAGGCCTTGTAGAGTCTACAGGTCATACAACCAGGAAACTCAACTTGAAAGGCTGCATATATGAGTTGAGAGCAGAGCCATAACCACATCTCCTGTTCCAAATATCTCCACCATTGCCCAGTTTCACTTCACTCTCCACATTTCTTGAATGAAACTTGTCTAGCCAGGAGCTGCTTTGGGTGTTTTCCTGGTCAACCAACTGCTTCTCCAGGTATTTCCCCAGGTACACTGTTAATTTCCTTAGAGGGAGGAGGGAAGTGTTTGAGATAGAACCTTCTGTGGCTCAGTTGGTTGGAGCACTGTCCCAAGAACCAGAAGGTCTCAGTTTCAATCCCTGGTCAAGGTGTATCGGAGACAACTTACCAATGTGTCTCTCTCACATCAATGTCTCTCTCTCTCTCTCTCTCTCTCTCTCTCTCATTATTGATGTTTCTACTCTCTCCCTTCTTCTGACTATAAAATCAATTTAAAAAAAAAAAGAGTCCACAGGGTGCAGGATACAGATCTTGAATGGTAGAAGCTTGAGGTCATTGGCCACAGAGGAGCATATGAAACATGACAATCCCATCCCTGAACCCTAACTTAAGAGTGATCTCCCTCTAGAAGACTTGTGATAGGAGTGTTGCCTCATATTTCTCCTGCACTGTTCACCTGGCCACACTCTTCGTCACTAGGAGCTCCATTCTACATCCAGCTCTGCTGTGAGCCACTTGTCTCTCTGCTGTGGGTCTCCACCTGCAACTCCCTGAAGGTGCCCTCCCCCCTCCCAGGATGCTGCTCCTTCCACATAGTCAGAAGCAAAGAGATGAATGGGGAGAAAGTCACAGCTTCCTTTGTTACATTTTCCATTTATTCTTTTTACCACTTTATTCTTCACATCATACACACAGCACAATGTGGATGTATGTGAATTTTTCCAAAGGTTGTGTGTTATTTTAAAAAATACATTTCTTTAACTTTTACCAGAGTCTGCCTTGTGGAGCTCAGCTGCTAAGATTCAGATAAA
>NW_006293062.1:1857-2415 GCF_000327345.1 Myotis davidii | reverse complement strand
CCATTGATCAAATGTGGGTGTAGGTGTGCCCCAGCAGTAATGGCCTATTCTGGGATCTTCCTGGCCTTCTCCATGTTTCTTGGCAAACAGGGCTGTTTCCTTCCTTTTCATCTAGCGTCATGGAAGGTTATACTTACAGCTGCTGGTACATATGCCAAAACTGAGGAGACCAGAACCACAGAGCTTCCCCTGGGAAGAGAAAGATGGGATAAATACAATGGAGCCACATATAAGTGAGGAAAATAGACACATCTGGGGCATGAAAGGAAGTGGAGACTATGGACCATGAAAGTGAGTGAAAGAAATTCAGGTTCAGATTAGAGCCTGCTTCTGCCTTCCTTCAGCCTATCTCCTCTGGCCTAGAGCATCTTGAGGGCCAGGACCAAGTTTGTGTTTTCATCCACACTTGGATGCTCAATCCATTAAGGAGAACTAGTATGAACACTTTTATCAAATACAGCCAACACTTGCCTTTATTCTAGATTATTGTTCCATTTACTGGCTTTGAGGGTGTTCTATACTAGGCATGCTTAAGAGTAATATTCAAAGTACTTCACA
>NW_006293062.1:0-1020 GCF_000327345.1 Myotis davidii | reverse complement strand
CTGCTTGCAGTCCTCTGATTCCAGGAAAGCTGTGAGGACTCTGGACCTTTCTGTCTGTAGATCCCTTATTGTGCTACTAGTAGAGTCCTTGCCAGATTCCATGAGCATTCTAGCTATGAGAGAATGACACTATGGATAGAGTCTGAAAGTCAAATTCTCACTTCTCCTGTGTTATTGGCTCAGCTAAGCCTGCTGCCCAGAAGGAAGATCTAACTCAACACCTGGCTCTTGTTTACTACCTCTGCTTCATATTTGACACTTAATGTCTCCATCCCTCTCCCCTTCCCTGCCCTCACCCCCTTTTCTCCATGTGGGGTAGCAGCTGGCTCAGCAGCAGGGCTGGGGCCTTCACATTGACATTCAAGATCTGAAATCAGAGCAAATGAGGGTAGGGGAGGAGAGACATTCAGTCCAGTGCATGTTCTCACTGTATTAGCAAATACACCACATTAGAACATGAGCGTGATGGCTTCTGACAATGGGAAATGGGGAGAGTGCTGGCTTTCTTTGACATACAAGTGGGTAGGGAGAGGCATCCTGAAAAAGCAGGAATAAGGGGATCAGGAAGCCTTTGCAGGCATAAGACCCACAGTCTGCAGATGTCACCCTGTGTCTGTAAGGGTATTGGTTAGAAAAAAATGTCCCATCTGGGTCTGAGGAGGCACTGGCCAAATGAGCCTGGGAAAGGCTGGTATTATAAGCTGAATTGTGTACCACCCAAACTCTATGTTAAAGCCATAACCCCTAGTACCTCATAATGTGACCTTATTTGGAACTAGAGTCATTGCAGACGTAGTTAAAATGAGGTTATAGGATGGGACCTAATTCAAAATGAATAATGTCCTAAGAAGGCAAGTTTGCACATGCACACACATACACACACACACTGAGAATACCATGTGAAGATGAAGGCAGAGGTTGGAGTGATGCTTTTTTCTATAAGCCAAGTAACATCAAAGATTGCTAGCAAACCACCAGCAGCTAGGGAAGTGGCATGAATAGATTCTCTCATAGCCATCA
>NW_006293061.1:0-362 GCF_000327345.1 Myotis davidii | reverse complement strand
TCTCCTCTTCTCTTCATTCTCTCTCTTCTCTCTTCTCTCTCCCATCCACAACTCGCTCCCTTTCCTCTCTCCTCTCCCATCCTCCCTCTTCTTTCCTCACTCTCTCCTCTCTCCCTCCACCATCAAAACTAGGAATTCTCTCTCTCTCTCTTTCTTTAGAAAACAGCACCTGGTTACCCTATGCCCCGAGAATGTGCATAACACATACCTCTTGACATCCTTGCAGTTTTGATGAAATGCCTGCCTTCCAGATGTTTCTGTTTCTCTTTATGATTCATGGTTGAACTCTTTAAAGAGTCACTCAAATCAGATACCTTTCCTCCACAAACTTTGGGGTTCTCCCCCAAATGGGGTTCTCCCCC
>NW_006293060.1:0-635 GCF_000327345.1 Myotis davidii | reverse complement strand
AAAATCTTACCCTCTGGGGCAGCATGGATGGAGTTGGTGAGTATTATGCTAAGGGAAATAAGCCATATAGAGAAATACAAATATCTTAGGATTTACTTAAATGTGGGATCCAATTAAAAAAAATAAACTAACAAAAAAATAGAAACAGACACATAGATACAGAGAATAGATTGACACCTGTCAGAGGGGAGGGAGGTTGGGGGACTGGGTGAAAAAGGGAAAGGGATTAATCAAAGAAAAAAACCTCATACACACAGACAGCAGTATGGAGATTACCAAAGGGAAAGGTGTTGGTAGAAGAGGGCCCAGCAAGGATAAATGGTGATGGAAGGAGGCCTGACTGGGGGCGGTGAACACACAGTACAATATACAGATGGTATATTATAGAATTGTGTACCTGGAAGCTACATAATTTTATTAACCGATCTCTGTATTTATTGGGATAAATACAGTTAAATAAATAAAAAAAAAGAAAGAATCCTGACACATGCTGCAACCTGGGCAGACTCTGAAGACATGATGCTCAGTGAAACAAGCCAGTCACAGAAAGACAAACACTGTGATCCCACTCACATGAGGTCCCTGCAGCTGTCAGTCATACCGACAGAGGTAAGATGGAGGGACCAGGGGTGGGG
>NW_006293059.1:0-1782 GCF_000327345.1 Myotis davidii | reverse complement strand
TTATGTTTTCTCTTTTTGAGACAGGATAGTAAGGAGCTAGGAAATTTCCTTGGCAAGTGGAATTAGGCAACTGAGACAGACAGCTGAACAAACTGGCCAAGCAATTTACAGCCAGATGCAGAAGGCCATCAGGGTGGAGAGCCCTGGGTGCCTAGTAACGGGCAAAACTGCCCCCAGGGAGGCCTTCCCTTCCCTGTAATATTTCTGATAATGAGGTTTAGACTGCCTTCCCTGGCACTGACCCATTATTAGAGAACAAGACCCTTAAATGGGACATCTGGTAAAGCTGATGATAATTCTATTGAGATCTCCCCTGAACCCTCCGCTAAATCCGCACCTTTGGAAACTAAATAAAATCGCTCAACACAAGAAGCCAGTGTGTGCCCTCCTTGTGCCCCTCTCCACCCAAATCTCCCTTTTGAGTCAATCTTCTTTCTTTTAATCTCTATGAGGTCCCCATGAACTTGAAACCAGGGGAGCAATGGGCAGCAGCAGCTTACCTGGGACTAATCCCATTGATGTGTTTCCCAAACTCTTTTACCTGTGAGCTGACAGCAGCCCCACCTAGACTAACATCATTCCCATGTTGCTAGAGAGCCCAAACAGCCCTGCCTAGTCTCTCTCCTACTGTCTCTATCATAAGCCTTTCCTTGTTTCACTGTTCCAAGCTTTAAAAAACATACTTTCAAAATCACCTGAACTCATGTTGTAAAATCTTTTTTGGCCCCAAATCAAGAACCCACACACTGCAGGCTGGCCTTAAGCAAATCAATTCAGGACCTGACTCCGTTTCTGGTAACATTTTGAAATTTAGAAGGAATGCTATTGCAAAGGAAAAGAATGGTGTGTGTGTGTGTGTGTGTGTGTGTGTGTGTGTTTTAAGAGAATTTAAAAGTAAGTAGTTTCTCCTAATCAGTAGGTTTTTAAAGAAATATTTTTATTGATTTAAGAGAGAGGAAGAGAGAGGGAGGTAGAGAGAGAAGCATCAATGATGAGAGAGAATCATACACAGATTGACTGCCTTCTGCATGTCCCCTGCGGGGGATGGAGCCCAAAAACTAGGCATGTGCCCTGACTGGGAGTTGAACTGTGACCTCCTGGTTCATGGGTAGGTGCTCAACTACTCGTCCACATTGGCTGGGCAAGTTGGTTATTTTTTTATTTTTTCATTTTTTTAAGATCAAAAGCACTTTTATGCTTTTAAATAAATTTATTTATTTTTATTGTTTAACATATTACATGAGTTTCCTTTGCCACCCATTGATCTCTCCCCAGCCACTTCCACCCACCAGCACATGCCCTCACCACCTCTACTGTCTGTGTCCATTGGTTATGCTCATATGCATACATACATGTCCTTTGGTTGATCTCTTACCCTCTCATCCACCGTCTTCCCTCATCGGTTGGACAGTCTGTTCGATGCTTCTATGTCTCTGGTTCTATATTTATTCATTAGTGTGTTGTTCATTATATTCTGCAAATTTGTGAGGTCATGTGATATTTATTTTTCTCTGACTGGCTGATTTCACTGAGCATAATGTTCTCCAGTTCCATCCCTGCTGTTGCAAATGGTAAGAATTCCTTCCTTTTTACAGCAGGGTAGTATTCCATTGTGTAGATGTATAACAGATTTCTCATCCACTCATCTGCTGATGGGCCGTTCGGCAGTTTTTAGATCTTAACTATTGTAAATTGTGCTGCTATGAATATAGGGGTGCATATATCCTTTATGATAGGTGTTTCTGTTTTCTGGAATATATTCCTAGAAGTGGAATTACTGGG
>NW_006293058.1:0-589 GCF_000327345.1 Myotis davidii | reverse complement strand
TAACCAGAGCATCTGAGACTTCGGCATCCTCTGTCACCCCGCCCCTCCGTTATGGTCAAGCTGAGGCTAACTGTTGTCAAGCCCCTCCATGGCGACCACTGATTTTGGGCAACCAGAGCTGTAGTGAGCTCCTTATTGACCTAGAGAATATAAATAGATGCCAGGACCCTTTGAGTGGTGTCTGTTGCCTGAAGATACCCAAACTTACTAAGAAGATATTGTAGACTAGTGGAGATAAGGAATAAGACTCCAAACACAGAATGGATGAAAAAACTGCAAGGCCCAAAGTGAATTAGACGTCAGTCTGTCAACTGGATAAAGAAGAACTGGATAAGGTCAGAATACCTTATTCAAATGCTGCCCCTTCCCCAGTAATTCCTCACCCAAGATTCTGGCCCTGTGCTTTTTGGCTACTAATACTTTCTCATTTAATCCATTGTCATTCAATTTCAAGCCCATTTCATAATAATTTTCCAATTTCTTCCCCAGAACCAATGTCTTTCTGTGTTTAACTTGTCTTCAAACTATATAACCAAGATAGCCAAAGTTACTAAACGGAATTAGAATTCAGATTGTCAACTGGATGACG
>NW_006293057.1:1903-2243 GCF_000327345.1 Myotis davidii | reverse complement strand
CTTGTTTAAATAAAACCAGCAGTGGTAATTTGGGTGTAGCAAGGGGCATTGTGAAAATATCAGATGGTCGTTATGATTTTGGGTAGCTTTCATTAAAAAGGAGTATTCAGCCTGGAGTGTGGTTGGGGACGAGAGCGGGCTGAAAGAAGTTAATGGGGGATAAAGGAGGACCTATGTAATACTTTCACTAGTAAAAATTAAAACAAAAAAATACCACATGATCTCACTTATTCATGGATAATTGAGACCATTATAAACTTTTGAACAATAATAGATACAGAGGCAGAGCTGCCTCAAACAGAGTGTCAAACTGCATCGGGAAGGTTGGGGAGGGTTCGGG